>NC_072739.1:117357111-117658821 GCF_026930045.1 Uloborus diversus
GCATCAAAAAATGCATCATGATTATCACTGAATTAATTTCAATTTAATGCTGATCCACTCCCATTAGTCATAGCATGATGTTATATAGCCTATAGCCTTCCTCAATAAATGGACTATTCAACACAAAAAAATATTTCAATTCGAACCAGTAGTTCCTGAGATTAGCGCGTTCAAACAAACAAATTCTTCAGCTTTATATTATTAGTATAGATAGCCGTCCTCAATAAATGGACTATTCAACACAAAAACATATATTGAGTCTTTTTTTTTTCGTTCAGTCTTTCGCATTTACTTGGGCTGAAAATAGTATCAAAGTACTACATTTGAACAAAATGCCCACAGTGATCAAAAACCGTTATAGATACGAAGAACAGGTAGGTAACATAATATGCTTTGAAATAAAAAAAATAAATAAATAAATAAAAAATTGGACGTGCTCTGAGGCGAAACATTCTAAATATTTCTCAGCAAAACGTTTATTTTGAACATCACTTAAGACTGTTTAAGAACCTTGCATTTACAATTCTCACTCAAAAGGAATAGCTTACATGAACCATCTCGCAAAGAGTCAATTTTTACGTCTGTCATCAAAAAGTCTTAATTTAATTAAAATCAGTCCACGCTTCTATGTGTGTCTGTGTTTTGCCTGCCCGAAGGCGAAATGAACTTTATTTGAGAATAGGTCAAAGTTCGAGATCGAAAACAGAACCCATAAGTTTTAAACATTTTGGGAACCCTAATTTTTAGTCCTTATTTTCATGGATTTTGAGTTAGTAGGTGTTATATATAGGCTTAAAAAAAACCTTTATTGCTAATGTTCACTGATATTGATTAATTAATGTTGAAAATTATTACTATACAGTTATTGTTGCTATTTTACTTAAAAATCACTATTTTTATAACAAAATTTTGATTTGAAACTGCATATAACACATGTTTGCCTAGTAGCAACTGTGGGGTGTTAGCATTTCCTGTATGATAATGAACCTTGTACATTTCGCTTTCGTATTTTCGTATCTTCATTACAATGTCAGGTAGGAATATTATTAATTTGTTATGTATCGTTAATATATGTTCTTTATCCATCTATCATAAGGTCAAATCTAGTCAAAGTGGTAAGTGTGAAAGCCTGTCCAAATATATTACAATTTAAATCATAAAGTAAATCGGTAAGAAATAGTGAAGTTCAAAAATTCAACTTAGGTTGCATTTGGGTTAAAAACTGAACCGATAAAAATTAATAACCAAATGATGTAAAAAGTTAAACAGGAGTTCGTCATTGTTCAGCCCCGACGCATCATGGAAGGGGGTTATAAATTTGACGTGGGTATCTGTAGGTGTAACTAATGCATCGTAGCTCCTGAACAGTAGTACATAGTTGGATAGTTATCTTTTTGTTTAAAAGGCAACGATTGATAGTGCTCTTAGCTTGGTCTCACTTTGTAAGAATTTAACTGCGAAATATAATAATCTTGAACAGGGTACATTAGCATCTTTCGCAATTTTAGTATTGAAAATTTACTCGAGCATTTAAAATATTAGTACCAATGAAAAAAAAGATATTTTCTTTGTCTAGTGGAAATTGTTTGGCACATTCAAGGTATATATGTAACTCGAAATATAACTTCTTAAACAAATTTTAAATGCAATTCTAAGCCTTCCTTCATTTATGCGATTGGAAACGGTTACATTGTTGGCATTCAAAAGCAGAAAGTTCAGCTATATATATATATATATATATATATATATATATATATATATATATATATATATATATATATATATATATATATATATATATATATATATATATATATATATATATATATATATATATATATATATATATATATATAAAACATGAAATCAAGGTTTTTTAAAAGCATTTCCAATCTCCCTCTGGGTTCTGCTTTTCAAAATAGCAAAATTCAGCGGTTACCATTATCTTTCTCTTTAAATGCGTTCCCAAGTTAGTTAGAAATGTATACAGTCGAATCTCGACTTACGCGAGGGATGCGTTCCAAGACACCTCACGTGAGTCGAAATTTCGCGTTGTGGAAAAGGGTATGCATAGGATTTTTTTACAAACATACCTAATTGTTTTAGACATTTGTAAACGCCTCTCAAACTGTTTGAAACTATTTCTAAATTATATACTACCATTTCTTACATGCAGAAGAGATTTTTACTGTATTTTAAAGAGCTGTGTTATTCAACATAATGATGCACAAAATCAATGAACAATGATAGAGAAAAACATAACAATAAAACAGTACGGTACGGCCAGTATGTAGTATTAATTAAATTCAGCACTAAAATAACACTGTGCAGTAGATACAGTAATTGAATTTATAACTTAAAAATTATGTATGCTGCGCTATCAGATTATCAGTCTTCTCGGGACGGCGCATGCGCATTCGGCAACTCGTCAGAAGAAGAGGAAGAAGAAAAAAGAACGATGAATTGATCTGCTTTCTGCCGAAATTACTTTGCCGAAAAATTTCGTGTTGTGGGGAGGGATTCGCGTTAGCTCAAAAGTTCGTTACTCCTAAAAATCTCGCGTTATAGCCATTTCGAGTAAGTCGAATCGCGTTGTAGCTCGAGTCGACTGTATATCTATTTAAATTTCATGTCTGCTTTGACCCGCGAGAAACATCGTAATGTGAGGTTGGCCCTCTGGGTCGCTTCTGTTTTTTTTTTTTTTTTCCTTTTCTTTTTTTTTTTTTAAATCAGTTGCAATAATTCTTGTTAAAATGTGCCGTGAACGTCAGCTTCTTTTTGTAACATAAGTGTTTGACCGTACGAAAGTAAAAACTGCACAAAGCAGCAAAATAACTGAAAACAAATTAGGTAAAATAAAAAAAAATCGAGCCAAGAACATATTTTCTTTAGTCTTGAAATATTGCAAATATTACCCACCCCATTCAAATAAACAAAAGAAATTCATACAATCAAGAATCCACCTTGTGATAAGGTAAATTAGGGTCCAAGATTGAAGATAAAAATAAAAGATGCAAATGGTAAGAGAAGAAGGGACTAGACCTTCAATATTTCCTCCTGAGGGTATATTGAGAACATATTCTCCTTTCCCAGGACATGAAGACTTTATTCCTTGCTGACTTTTCGCGCCGCAGTGTCTAGGATTTCAATTTTCTGTCGCGACAGCGGATGGTATTTCCTCTGGGCTTCTGACCGTTGCTATGGTCACCGCCACAATCTCCAACTGCCCCTATTCTTCTTTAAATAAGTCATATCCATCCAGTTTTGAGAAAACTTTGATGAAATATACCGAACAAAGCTAGAACGGAATTGTTTTAATTATATTTCAGTTTTCTCGGAATTACAGCGAGTCATTCAACGGCTTTAAAAGTGTGACTTCATGTCACAGGGTTCATCTTAATGAAAAATAAATTGATAAAATATATTTCTGTATTCTATTACTATGTACAATCCAATAAATTAAAAAATAAAACGAGGTAAATAAATTTGTGTTATCGAAGTTTTGTTAGAGCAATTTAATTTTTTAATATTAGAAAATATCATTTTTATCCATTTTATGTTGATTGCTTATTCCTCTAACATTCTCTTGATGGTTCCCTGGAAATTCGTTACGCGGTAGAGAATTACACATAATTTGCTTGTTTTGGTATTTATAATTACAATTTATCATAATTTAACTATACACAAGAGAACACTCTTCCTATATTGTATAATCACTTTGGTAATAAATAGCGCAGTGAGGCATAAAGCTTTAAGCACACAGCAGAAATATTTCAATAAAAACAAAGTTTTTG
The DNA here is from genome assembly GCF_026930045.1 of Uloborus diversus. NCBI lineage: Eukaryota > Metazoa > Arthropoda > Arachnida > Araneae > Uloboridae > Uloborus > Uloborus diversus. The sequence continues at coordinate 117,360,906 of NC_072739.1, forward strand.
AGCCAAACGCGTAACTTTTGGATTTCAACTCCCCCCTTGTAATTCATGGTAAACATATGATACACTAACAGTGTATGAAGACATTGAAATATAGAACAAGTGCTACGTAGAAAATATTCAGTTGAGTCCAGAAAGTGAAAAAGAGATGAAATCGTCATGACGCACAAAGTTGCAGAACATATTAAAGAAATGTGCTTTCTTTGTTACAAGGCACTCCTTGTTTCCCGCACGAAACACCGAACCACGTGTATGCTAATATACAGTACATAATCTGAAATTTGGGTTTTTTCTCAGGACTTCGGCAAGACAAGCTCACAAATCCTGTTTTTTTCCCCTCTAAACACATAATACTGATCATTGAGAGAAGATTTTATGTTTAACAGTGCTCAACTGTGCACGCCGCTCTGATTGCAATAAATGAGAATTATCTGATATGTGGTGGATTTGAAACTGTTGACAATCTGTGGACTCTGGCTCGGCAGAATTCTGCCAATTTTTGTAAATTTTTGGTGGAAAAAAAAAATTTTTCGAAGACAATTACACAAAAATTGATAAAACGTCCAATTTTGGAACTTCCCAAGTTTGAAATGTTCTACTGCATATGAAGATAATGTATCATTACGCTATTTTCTCTCCTTTATAATGTAAGTTCTGTTTTTATTTTTGTTTTATTCTGGAACAGGGTTATAACTTAGGATTTATCTTCCCGATAAAACCATATCAGTAAACACATGAGACGCTTTAACATTTCTTTTTAAACCAAAAGATGAATGAATCTTTAAGAAAAGCCATTAGGTTAAAACTTTCTATGTTTTTTTTCCATATATTATTCTAATACTTATTTTGTCAGTTTTAATACCTGAAAAGTTTAATTACCATTATAATTATATATAGCTTTTGACTTTTTTTAGGTTCTTTAAATATAGCCTGAAATTAACTTATTTAGATAACGCAATTCTTGATCGTATCACATCCAAAAAGTTTCTTTTAATAGCTAACTAAAGATGACAGGGAATTTATCATTTTGGTCATGATAAGATTACATTTACTCCTTACTTCATTGTTTTTAAATTTATTGATACTTTAGATAGGGAGTCTGATGTTTGTTAAAGATATCAATACATTTTCCCTATGTTTGAATGGTCTAAAATATAGGTAATTTTTTGATGCTTACAATTAAAATTTACATAAGCTACGAATTCAGTTCAAAAAAATAAAAGAATTATTATTTTATAAATTTTATGTTATCTTTGTGTAAAACCTTGTGATAACACACACATCTATCAAAGCAACGGAATTAACATTAAATAATTTTCTTTCTCTATCTTTCTCTCCTCTCCCCCCCCCTTTCTCTCTCTCTCTCTTTCTTTTTTTTTTTTTTTAGTATAGTTGCTTTCTTGAAATCAACGTTTGTAATTTCAGTGAAAAAGCCCGTTTCTGGTGTTCTTGATAAAACATCAAACTAGGGGTTATCGATTATGACGACATATGTCCAGGCATGGGAATCTAGTGTTCTGAAGCTTTTTACGTGTTTTGTAGAATTTAATTTTGTTTTTTCCCATTTAGTTTTAATGATAATAAGTTAAACATCCTAAGAGTTTAAATCTTACATTTGCGGAATAGAGGTTTTTACATTTATTTATTTATTTTATTTTATTTTATTTTTATTTTTTTATTTAATTTTTATTTTTAATTTTTTTTTTTGGGAAAATAAATTAATCTTAAGATTTATATACTATTGGCGAGCAACTCTGGAACGAGTAGGAAGAAGGGTTTATCTTGAAAAGGTTGTGTGACTACTCATTTTTTTCATTCTTTTTACGTACAATGTAATGAGGAAAACTAGTTCATGAAGCCTACCCCTATCTTTCAGTAAAAATAAAAGGCACGGCACTTGTTCTGTGATATCCAAAAAAATATGTTACTGCAGTATTGCTGTTTCACAGTGTTATTAATATTATTATTATTATTGCTATTATTATTTATGTGTAGCAGCTATAAACATTATCTTTTGAACACAGTGAAAAACTCATGGTCATTGGTAAAGGAACATCCAGTTGGTGACCATCACTATCCTTAGCAGAGAACGACAATAACTAGCTTTACCAACCAGAGATGGCGTTACCAGTCATATCTATCTCCACAATTTAGGCAAAAGTCTAAAAAGGAAGGGAACTTTCTTTCCAGCAGCCAGTACCGGGTACAACGGCCAAACATAGAAATTTGGCTTACAGGATGTAACCAGAGCGGATCCCGCTGGGACGAGTGCTAGGGAAATTGAGCTCCAGATCCTCCGCGATCGTGCTGTAGAAAGCAATACAATAAGTTACAATAGAATATCTATATCAAGCGATTTTTCTCGATAAATATTTTGTTTAATCTTCTCTTAAATAATTTGCAAGAGGAATGAAATGAAATGGTTATTTTCAGATAAAATGCAGACTTTTACAACAGTTGAGTCTGAGTTAATAAAGACAATCAGTAATTACGATATTCATTTTTTTTTACCACTTCGAAAGCATAACTTTAGCATGAAACTAATTTTACTTTTCTGGGGTCGTAAATGACTATATTTCATTGTCATAAGATTTCTGATACATTTCGTGTATTTTCGAATTTACTTGAGAATCGTCCAAAGCGTAAAAATATGAAAGTGTTTCAGATTCGATCAAGGAAAAAAATAATAAAAAGATGATTGCTATCTAATGTGCCGTTTTTGTCTCTTTTAGTGCCGATACTATTTGGCGGGAAAAACATTGTTTGTGGATTTTCATTTTTTGAACAGCATTAAAGAGCTCCAATTTTTGCGTTCTTTTTTAATTTATAAATCTTTTAATAAGTTCCATCTGAAAAATACATTCAGTTTCCCTAACTTCCGAGAAAGCAGTTTTTTTTTTAGTTTTATTTCATTTCAATTTTTAACAAAAAGCAGAAAAAATAACTTTTGGTAAATATTTAAAGAACCCTTCAAAATCAATTACGCACCTCATGGCAAAATATTTAGTTTTTCCTTTAAAACGTTCCTCCGTTGCTGGTGAAATTGTCTTTTGAAAATAAGATATTTAGTTCCTACGCTAAAAATTTTTCAAAATCGAAAATTTTACTAAAAAATTAAGTTAGAAAATTGAACTTAAAACCCGACTCATTAGGATAATTAGCAAAGATGGCATGTTCAGCTTCTTAATTTTAAATGCTCTTTAAAGGAGTTGCAATATTTTCTAGTTTTAGCGTTCATTGGAAATTCAATAAACAGAACCTAACACTTTAGAAGTTCTGTTCTTTGGGGCAGATTAAAGAAAGGTTTTCTAAAATTTCTTTAGCAGAATAATTAGCAGGTTTTTAGAAGATAGCTGTTCCCTATTCGATTATTTCATGCCTTGCTTCGTTATAACCATCATCATTTTCAATTTTCAATTGTGTTATTGCTCCCCATTTTAAGCATACATAACTAATGTATGAGCATTAATAAACATAATTTAGATTGTTCTTTGCTTTAAACTACACTGTGGCAAGAGAAAAAGGCAGCAAAAATAAAAATAAAAATGCATTGAATAAAAACAATTTATAGACACACAATGGAGCTTTCACACAATGAAGCTTTCATTGATTGTGCATTGTGCAGCAGGAGATTCAATGCCATACAAAATAACAGAGGAAAACAATGATTAGTTTTACAATGCGCAGTACGAACAATAATGATCCTAACTATTGCTAGAAGTGTATGAGGGTCATTCTCATAAAAAGTGGATTCAGATTAAACCTTTCACAGAGATAGATATTTGCAAGGGATACATATTGTATACAAAACAAATATTGTCAATAAAAAAAAACATTAACTATTTTTTAAATGGTTAGCGTTTTACCCTGACTTAAGTGTCATTCGCACAATAGTGAGGAAATTATAGTGATTTATCAAAAGTGATTTCATTAAAATTTGGTCCCTTAGTTATTCCTAACTGACATTTGAGTTTATTGGTATAAAAATATTCTCAAACGAGGAAGTAACTTATGATTATCCAGTTTTCAGGCATTATTTTATTTCGTTTAACTGTAAAAACAAATGTAAGGGAATGACGGAAGCAGAAAACAATATCTAATTTTATGCTTTTATATATCTTCCGAGAACAAATAGCCAATAACTTAAAGACACAAATATGTTTCAATATTTTTGCTGAATTGATAACTGCATATTACTAGACTTTTTATTAAAAAAATTATATTTTATTGTGATTTAGGGAAGTAAAGTATCTGTTGTGAGAAAATGGCACTACCTGCCTGGGGATAGACTTAAAAATATCAGCGTAAACTAATTTTTTAATGAAATTTTAATTTAAAACGAATTTTTAAACTTAACACAAAAATATAAACTTATTGTTTGTTTGCTTAGAAATAATTTTTGATTATTTTTTCCTAACAGTGTAACGAAAACCTATGGAATATACTATTAAAATAGAATTTTATATATATATATATATATATATATATATATATATATATATATATATATATATATATATATATATATATATATATATATATATTAATTTTTATCGGATGAAGTATTATTTTGGGTACACAATCCTACAATCCAAAAATCAATAAAAGACACCAGAAAGTGCATAACTTTTACGTAAATACTCCAAAAACATTATTAATTGTGCATTTACAGAATAAATTTGGGAGATTCAAGCTAAGATCATAATGATGAGTTACACGAGAATTATATCTTAACACTACTATCAAATTCTAAGTGAAACAATCTCTGTGTGTTGCAGTCAGGTATCTTTCAACTGGACCGATTAAACTTGAAGCGCTTCATATTTTTAGTTTATTTTTTGTTGACTTTGAAATGAACCTAGTATTCACAGTGATGCATTCTTGCTAGCGAGATCATAAAGTAAGATTTCTGCTCTTTATGGTTTTTAAATACACTAAAGATAATATAAATATATGAAGTTGTGCAAAAATATGAAGTTGTGACAGGCTCAAACATTCCGTGAATTCAAGTCAAACAAAACAACGTAAGTAGAAGCACAAATTTGTAAATTACAGCAGACACGTGTTTCGGCGTTACAGGGAACGCCTTTTTCAATGCAAAAAATAATGAGCTTATGGATGAAAAGACATCCGACAAAAGCCAAGAGCAGATAAGCATGCAGCTTAAAAGATAAAAACAGCGGATTAGCCAAACACCAATGACAAAGTTATAAACCGATCAGGAACCAATAGGAATGCAAGCAAAGGGCAGGAGCTTTCTCTTAGGTACGAACCCAGAAAGAAAGAATTCAATTGGACAAAGATTAAGCCGAAGCTTAAAAAAAAGAAAAGAAATTGTCAGTAACCGTGAACCGCAAGAAAGGAAAAGCAGAATGGAAAAACCAAGAAATAAAATAAACCGAAACAAAAAATATTCAAAAAAGGAAAAATAAAGATAAATAGAAGAAAATTGAGGGGGGGGGGGGGTGTCAATCAAGACAAAAAGGTAAAAATAAACAAAGGAAGATAGATAAAAATCAATGGGGAAAAAAGGGGGGGAATGGGGAAAGGACAGTATTAAAGATATGGGAGCCAAATGTTAGAAAAATATGGAACTGCACTAAGATCGTTAACTAAGTTAGAAATGTTCCTCAAAATATGAAAGGATTCCCAAAAGTCAAGATCTGATGAATTGGGGCATTTTTGGATAATCTGATAAGAGTTAAAATCAAAAGAGTGATTCGAATCCCAACAATGTTGAGCAATACTAGACTTATTTAATTGTTGTTTTTTCACATAATTTTGATGCTCTTTCAAGCGAATTTTTAAAGCACGCCGAGTCTGTCCAATATAGGCAAGTTTACAACTACAATTAATTCTATAAATTCCACAACAATTAAGAGGGTGAATAGGATCCTTAAGAGAAGAGAATGAAAGTTTATTAATAGGAGAGAACACCACCTGGAATTGGAAACGTTTTAGAATCTTAGCAACCTGATAGCTTACAGATGAAAAGAATGGCAAAACAACCAAATTCTTTCTGATGAAGGTTCGGTTAAGAACATTAGTTTGGGATTTATTTGAAAGTTTTTTATAAATGGAATCAATCAAAGTTGGCGGATAGTCTCTATCAATTGCCACAGCTTTAAGATAATTAAGTTCCACTTTAAGAAGTTCCGACGAAGAACAAATACTAATTGCGCGATAAACAAAAGAATTGAAAGCAGAATATTTTTGATTTGGAGGATGAGACGATAGTCTATGAGGAGGTAAAGAAACAGCAAAAGGTTTGCGATAAACAGTAGTTTCAAAACCAATTTCAGTACGAGAAACAAGTACATCAAGAAATGAAATGCAATTATTCCGTTCTTTCTCACAAGAAAACTGAATATGAGGATCAATGGAGTTTAAAATAGATAAAACCTCATCACTCTCAAACTGATTCTGGTTCATTAGAATAAAACAATCATCAACATACCGAACATAAAATTGAAACTGCAGTGTTTGGAACAGCTTAACCTCAAAATAATGCATGTAAATATCACTAAGAATGGGGCTAAGTGGGTTACCCATAGCCAGACCATCTAACATAATATAAAATTTACCATTAAAAACAAAAGAACATTGCTTAAGACAAGTACGGGTAAGGAAAATTAAATCCTCAATTTCCGTATTGGTGAAATGAAATTCAGAAAGTCTTCTACGAAGGCATAACAATGAACCCTCGACGGGAACGTTCGTAAATAAAGAGTTAACATCAAAAGAAGCCATAAAAGAATTATTTGGAACGAAACTATGAATTTTTTTAGCAAACTCAACAGAATTTTTAATAGTAAATAAATTGTGACTCCTAAGGGGAGAAAACACAGAGACTAAATATTTTGCAAGTTTATACGAAGCCGTACCAATATTGGAAACAATCGGCCTGAAAGGAATACCAGCTTTATGCACCTTAGGTAAAGCATAAAATCTAGCACAATTAGCAATAGATGGAACAACAGAGCGTTTAACTTTTGAAGGAATAGACTTAACAGACTTGACAGCAGATGAAATAGTTTTTAACTCTTTATCACTAGGATCTTTAGAAATTTCAGCATATGGCCCAGAAGAAATCAAATCATTAGTTTTATCAACATAAGATGATTTGTCAAGAACAACTTATCTATCTTCCTTTGTTTATTTTTACCTTTTTGTCTTGATTGACACCCCCCCCCCTCAATTTTCTTCTATTTATCTTTATTTTTCCTTTTTTGAATATTTTTTGTTTCGGTTTATTTTATTTCTTGGTTTTTCCATTCTGCTTTTCCTTTCTTGCGGTTCACGGTTACTGACAATTTCTTTTCTTTTTGTTTAAGCTTCGGCTTAATCTTTGTCCAATTGAATTCTTTCTTTCTGGGTTCGTACCTAAGAGAAAGCTCCTGCCCTTTGCTTGCATTCCTATTGGTTCCTGATCGGTTTATAACTTTGTCATTGGTGTTTGGCTAATCCGCTGTTTTTATCTTTTAAGCTGCATGCTTATCTGCTCTTGGCTTTTGTCGGATGTCTTTTCATCCATAAGCTCATTATTTTTTGCATTGAAAAAGGCGTTCCCTGTAACGCCGAAACACGTGTCTGCTGTAATTTACAAATTTGTGCTTCTACTTACGTTGTTTTGTTTGACTTTACTATTCAGCACAAAGGTATTTATTTATCTTATTCCGTGAATGATTGTGCATATAAACATCTTTAGAGTAGGTCGTTTTCTGAGACAGAAAAAATAACTAATGGAACTGAATTTCATACAAATATTTAAAAGCAAAAACATACCTTGATAGAAGATCCCGGGTGTTGTATTTTAAAAGATTATGCGTTTCCTAACAAGTCATCACAATCGCATGCTCGTGGATGAAACATTTAAAAATATGTAGTTTGCTCTAAATGCTTTACGTTCTTGTTTTACGTTAGGCATAAAAATAATATATTTTATGCTTAAACACTAGTATGCTTAAGTGTAGTAAGTTTATATAGCAATCTATTTACATTTTACTTTGCACTTTTGGAAAAACTTACACCCAAACCTGGATCTTTTTTATGCGATTTTTATTTATTTTTTATTATTTATTTATTTATTTATTTATTTTATTTTATTTATTTATTTTTTTGTGCGGTATATTAAAATTTCAATGAGAATGGGATTCAACTGACGAAATTATTTTTAAAACGAATGAGAAGTAGTACCTTCAAGTGACGACATAGGCACCCCGTTGGGAAAACAGTGTGACCTCCCAAAAATTTTCTTATTCGGGAAATTTTGTCCGAGTACTCAGCAAAAATGATTCACTTGGTTTATTTCGATTTCGTTTAGATATTACAATTTTGTAAGTTTTGGGTTATTTTCTATGTGAGACTTTTTTATATGCGGTCCCTATCCACCGCATAAAAAAAAAATATTTTTAACTGTGTTGAGAAAACAACTTTCTAAAGCTGTTCGTAAAGTTTCGAACAACTTTTTATGCGATTTTTTTATGCGCTCCCTATCTATCACATAAAAACAGGTTTGGGTGTACTTTCACAAATAATCACCACACATAAAATTTAATTATTTTTTAAACATTTAATTATTTATTTTAACTAATTTATTTTATTTATTGAGCTAAATGTTCATTCATTTTTAGCACATAATCCCATGTACTTGCTACCGGAAGTACGATATTTTATCTAATATATTTAATTAGTATTTTGTGACGTTTTTGACCGAAAATTAGTAAACAAAGTGAAACTATCAACGGTCACAACGTGAGATAAAGCATGTCTTCTGGACAAATTGCTTGTCATTGTTATTAATGCGTTTATGATGTTAACGTAATATAAGCTTTGATAAATTGCGTCGCCCATGGTTTGGAAAGTAGTTTGCTGTTGTGCAAACATATTTTCTCCACCTAAAGAGCAATTTAAGCCATTTATGTCACTGAAAATTCATAAATTTTATAATAGATTGATCTAATTAAAAAGCCATTTATTACAAGTCATAAATTTTGTCATTTCTAGAGCGTTAATTTATCCGAAAAGATTAGCTACTTTTATTGCGAATTAAAAATGATATATCCGCTGTGTTACAACTTCTCATTTAACAACATGTGTGAAAGGTTATGTGACTTCATGAGTGCATTAATTAGGTTTTAGAGGTAAAAAAAAATAATTATTTCATACATTTAAAAACTTACGAAAGGAAAGATTTGACTTCTTTACTTAATAAATGTTAATATATTAAATGTATCGTGTTCTTTTCATTTCATTTTTCTTTTTCTGTATGTAAACCTGTCTACAACGATACTGTTGGGACCTAAAAAAAAATATCGTGGTAGACATGTTATCTTTATTGACATTTTGCTGGGGCCAAAAAAAATATTGTTATAGACAGGTTATCGTTATAGACAGTATCGTTATGCACAGGTTTCACTGCATATATTAAAACGTATGTATTACATATGCTGTCGATGGCCCACCTAATCAAAATGATCCTTAAACTTCCAAATTTGGCGATATAATCCTTTTGTTCATGTTAGTATAAATATTACTCCTCCTGCTGTACATGATTTGAAGTAGAAATTATAATTATGAAATCTTAAGCGAATATAAGAAAAATAAAAATAAGCGTCATTGCCTCAATAAAAGACACCGGTAGCCTTCATTTGGGAGGGAATTTTCTACAAATGAGCTGGTAACTGATTTATTTTTTCAATCAGTATAACCTTAATGCAAGTCCGTAAAATGATTGAAGTGAAAAATCAACGTAAATTAATCACAAATCTTGAAGAAAATACAGCATATAGCTATTTCAAGGCTACAATGGAGTTTCTTCATCATTGCAAAAAGCTCACCAACACAACCGAAAGTCGCGAGAGGTCAGTTCTCTCGCGACTTTCGGTTGTGTTGGTGAGTTTTTTGCATTGATGAAGAGACTCCATTGTGGCCTTGAAATAGCTATATACTGTATTTTCTTCAAAATTTGTGCTTTATTTACGTTGGTTTTTCACTTTAATCATATTGTAGCACAAAGCGGAACTCCAGCGCTCGAATACGCTACCTTGCGGTGATTTACAAAACTGCCGATGAAACTAAAACATTGCCACGTTGCGTTCCACGTGTGTCTGTTGATGTAAACACAGGCAGTTTGTTCTGAGTATTTATTAACGCAATCGATGAGTCTTAGTTTGCTTTCAGCTACAGAAATTAATTCGTACCTTAGTAGTATTCTCGAGCTTCTCAAAATAATGTTAGTTTTCCTTATTTCCTTCTAAAATATGAGTTGATTGAAAATAGTGAAAGCGAAAACTGGATTAACAAACTTGGATAACGTTATACAAGGTAAAAAATTTTATTGTTTTGTATGAATTTGGAAGAATATGAGTTTTTTTTAATCTTAAATTAATTTAACTAACCATCTTTTACAGCAGCATTTAGTTGGAATGGACGGTATGCAAAATATTTTCTTGAATATATTATCGTAGAACAAAATGAAAAATGTTTCACCGAGAAAGAATTCACTTTATTCCTTTTATTCTCAGCTGAAAGGTTTCGCCAAATTTGTTTAGGGTTATAGTTTTAGTATTGTGCGAGCAAAGTAGCCTTGACGAGGTTTCGCGTTTTTAGTTAAACCATTTTTAATTTTTATCATGAGTGGAATAAAATTGTAGTAAGATTACAGAATTCGATAAGTAAAAAGAAATAATGGTCAATCAACTGAAAAGAAAACTACCACCATATATCCGTAAGAATTCTGTAGATAATTTGCATAACTTGACATAATTAAATCGTAACTCAGAAATTAGAAAAATCGAAACAGAAAAATTTTAAATTAACCGATTCGGTAATTCGAGAGAAATACTTCAGCAACAAATGCAAAACAACAAGCGCTAGCCAAGCAAGGCAAAGAAGTATCATCTTCTTTCGATAATAATTTGTAATGTCATATTGAATTTTCTAGCATTAATTGTTGTTCTTGTCAGGCCACAATTATTATTTAGTTTTATCAACAATTGATAAATATCGAATGTAACATCGTGGAAATAGCTGCTTAGAACTACGAACTACGTAGTTTGCATTAATCTTTGACGTTTAGTAATGCTTCTTGAATTCTCATTTCTTTCTACGTGGGCCAGAATATCCACAAGACTTTGAAAATTAATTTAGAAAGAATAAAGCGAAAAATATCATACACACGAACAAAAATCACATCACTTTTAGCATTTTCTTGGTTACCACATGCGTTTGTTTTAGTTCTTAAGTCGGCCATTAGACAGTGACTGCAGTGCCCCCTATAGTTCGTTGGAGTTGCGATTATGATTATTTTTCATTTAAGTCCTTAAAATGTTTAAAAGTGTTTTAAGCGTGATTTATAAATGAAACATGCTAATTAGAAACCTTCATTGGCCTCACAAAATGTACTAAAACATATGCAATGGTCATTTACCTCCCAAGAACAAATGCGTGTGTGTGTGTATGTCCTTTAAAAATTATATCCCTTCATTTTGCCTATAAAAATCAAACAAAGTTACTGACCTACAGCTAAATCTGTATTGATACAAAAGGGCAAGAACAGAAATTCAACCCTTTTTAAGGTAACATCCTTTCAATTATCTTTCAAAAGCAGAGAAGTATTAAATTTATTACATGCCATGATATAATACGGTTGCAAACCAAAATGCCTTTCGGATAAAACTATTTTTTAAACAAACTTTGTTTGATTGTTGGGATTTCATTTGGATAAGGACAATAAAAACATTTTTGGGGGGAGGGGGGCATTTAATGACATAGTAATAATTCAATACTATTACACGTTATCATATTTTATATCGCACCAATGTAAAAGTTGATTACATGTATAAAAGTGAAATTTTTTGCAAAGCTTAAATTATCGCGATTACTACGAGCTCGCGAAAATATGTGCTTTTGCAGATATCAATGTTGATACATTGAGAACTTTTGTGGAATGAATATCCCCACTTTTGTCAATGGGGTTGTTTTCTTCAGTCAAAAGTACTACTTTTAGTCGCTGAAATTGATAGAATGAGCAAAAAAAATAACATAAACCCAGAAAATATTTTCATTTTCCCAACAGTTATTTTTTAATTATTTTTTTAAATGTCCGATTTTTCAAACAAGGCGTGGTCTTGATGACGTCACAAATGATGCATTTTGGCGCATCTTTCTACCACGTTCCACGTTATGATAATCAACAAGCGAATCAAATATTGCTCTCTACGCTTGCTATCAACCATATCGTTGCCAATACACGTGAGTAAAGATGCGAATTAAATATTTTGCTCTGTGAATGGCAACACTAAATCCCATTTCATCATTTGTGATGTCATCGACAAGATTTGAAAACAATGAAAGCTCACCGATTAAAGTAATTTTTTAAAAGTATTAAACTTAAATACATCATATATTTTTAAGCATGCTCTTTCAGTAAAAAATACTTTTAAAGTTTTGGAAACGACCCCATTGAGATTAGCACGCATCTTACAGCGTTACTGCAGCTGAATTACAGCGCAAACCATGTATCGATTTCAAAAAAAGCTTTCAACATACATCGGAAAGATCAAAAATAATATCAAACCAGTTTCTGAAAAATATATCACAATAATATCTTTTAAAAAAAGAAGCAAAAGCTTTTTCTCTGTGCTTAGTGATAGCCAAAAGAAAGCCCATACGTGAAAGTTAAAGTTATCATTACTTATGCAGGGGTTTGCATAAAGATCTCACAAAGTATGATGATCCTTATCGTACTTGCGCCGTTTTCAGTCTTCCGACTTTTCCCTTCCTGTCTTATGATCCTATAATTTATTTGATGTGAATGTCTAACAGTAGCATAAATGAGTACGTTAAAGATCCTAATTTATATAATTTTTCATGTTATGACATTATTGCAGTCAATAAGTTCTCCCGCAATGCGTTTTTTTCGTGACTCTATCCATTCCAGTCCTGAAAGTTGAGACTATAATTGTATTTAACTGGAAGTTTATAGCATTAGCTTTCTGAGGAGTTAGGAGTTATGCACGAAAACCATGTTTTTTATATCATTTCTAAGTTTCATGAAATATTGCTTATATTTAATGAGATTTTAGGACCGTTCTCACATTTTTACTTCCTTTTACAAAAAAGGAAGTATTGTATTCGCGAAAAAAAATTCACTCAAAAATCGACCTTAATTTCCATTTTGCTCACCCCCGAATGAATGTTGAGTTTTTTTTTTTCAACTCGACCACACGTGGATAACTGCCTAAGAAGATATAGATCCGCGAAACATCCTTTTGACGATTCCCGAGTTAGTTACAACGAGTTTTCTCGTGACGTCTGTATGTACGTATGTATGTATGTGCGTATGTGCGGATGTATGTCGCATAACTCCAGAACGGTATGTCCTAGAAAGTTGAAATTTGCTACGTAGACCCCCAATGGGGTCTAGTTGTGCACCTCCCTTTTTGGTTGCATTCGGGTGTTTTTAAGGAGGTCTTTTGCCCCTTTTTGGGGATAAATCTTTGTTACTTTAGATGTAAACTCAAATGGTGTTATAATTTGGCGGGCACTTGACGATATATCGCCAGTCTTTTGGTCGCCAACTTGGCGACAAATTTGGCGGGGGGGTTGCCAATTTTTCTACTGCTGGTGATATTTAGGGAGTAAACTATTGAATTACATTAAAATTACCAATAATGGGAAAATGACATAAAATTGGAGTTAAAGGAAGTCATGTGAGTCACACATCAATTCGTTTGTGTATTATTTCACGTGTAAGAGTTGATCGATAAATTTAAACAGTAGTTTTTTTTTATTTTATAAGGCTGGTTTAACTATGGAATAGGTCGTGGTGACCTGATCGATTAAGCGTTGGACTCATAACTGGAAGGTTCTGGGTTCAATGCCAGCCGGTCGAAGATTTTCCGTGTATGCTAATGGGGCCGATATGACCTGGTCACAAAGTCATCGAAGTTCCCTTTATGAATCAATACCTCTCGGGGTTGCTCCAAGTAACACATGTTCAACAATAAAGCGTATATAAAATAAAAATAGAAATAGTATAAAATTACCCATCATCAATGTGCAGAAAAAGGAAATTTTATGGCACAGAATTTAAATTCAAACCTCCAGATATTTTTAAAAATTCAGTTTTTGTTACTATAAGGAGTAACTGTTCACGGTTTTTGTGAATCAAAGGATCTCTGTGCCAAATTTGGCAAAGATCTGACGCAAACTGGATTTGTAAAAATGAAACCCCTATCGGGTTTCCCCTAACCCTCCCCCCATAGGGGACTAAATTAATCACTGTGAGTACCTAATCATTAACGGACCTCTTTCCCAAACGTAAACTGTGAATTTGCGTTACGAACATATACACACATACAGCCTTTTTAATAATAGATGTATGAATGTTAAAAAAAATAAGCATGAAAAGTTTAAAATAATGATGATAAAATGAATAACTGATTTTTTTTTTTTTTTTTTTTTTTATTCAGAATTTTAAAATCAATAGTATTCAAAAAAGTGAGCAATGAAAGTATAATGTGCTCCATGATTTGACTTCAACAGTTCAATAGATATCTTTTATAACTTTTCTTCTCTACATACAAATTAAAATAAAACTTTAAGTCGCACGTTCTTCTATAGTGCCGATATCGATAATAATTAAAGTTGTTCTTATTCCATTATCTTAATTTTTCCCACTGAAATGTTAAAGTCTCATAATACACATGCATTTCTACTTGACTCTCCTGTCGAGGTGAAAAGACTTGCACCAGGGAATATATAATCTGTTTTTAAAGTGTTAATTTCGCATCACTTTTTTTCTGTATAAGTACTTTTTTCGATAACGAAAATCTCCTAAAAAATCTTCAAAAAAGTCTTTTAATGTGTTGCGAATACATCAAAAGAATTTAAGACTCTTTTTATCGGATGTTGTAGAACATTTTCATTTTTAAAAGGTTTCTATCGGTTTTCTTCTATTAGAACAAACTTGAAACTTCAGAAAATTTAAGTTACTTTTTTCCCCGCGGTTTATCAATAAATTTAAAGGTGTTCTGTATTTTCAAATATTTCTTACAGTGAGTTCATTTTGAATAACCTATGCACACGAATTGACATTTCATTCTTTTTAAAGTTTATTTTTTACGCTTTGAGTTTTTTATTATATTAAATGCCAATAAAATTTTCAAAGCGTTTTTAAGGTAAGTCATTTTTTTACATCTCAAAACTATTGGAAACCGTTTTAATTTACCTATCATACCAGGCACGCAATGGTTTAAACATAGCATGTACTCGAAGTTTTGTGTAATAATGGTATGAGATACCAAACAAGCTCTACTGAATATTGATAAAGCGAATGTGTGCGCGAATGCGTTTCAACTAAGGGGCTGTCCATATAGACAGTGACTCCCAAAAGTGTTCGTACACCTACGACTTTCAATGAAATTGGCCATTATCCATTGGTTAGAATTAATATTTCGGAATAATTATTTTATTGTAAGATCTATGATTTGTTTTTAACAAAACTACATGAAAATTTTTAATAAAACATTAAAACATGATTTTAAAAAAATCAAAAACCAAAAATTGGCGGAAATTTTATCTCACAAAAGTCTTCGTACACTTTGAAAAAATGTCAAAAAATAGGTAAATAACCTAACTTTTTACAAAGTTATTATTTAGTAGAATATCATGCAGTATCAGCAACAGCTTTAAAGCGTCTGGGAATAGATTTCATTGTTTTTTCTTTCTTTTTTATGCAATTTCTGAGTAAGTGTTCAGCCGCTCCTCGAGTCTTACTATTTCTAGTTCGCTTTTCGTTTCAAAGGTGTATTTTCGTAATCTAGCCGCCAGATATCTCCAAATATGTTCCATTAAGTTTAAATCTGGCGATTGAGGAGATATTTCTAAGTTTAAGGACATTTTTTGAGGCACCAAACGCAAACGTGTACTTCTTAAAGTTATATTGATAAAAAACAAAGTTGTTTCCGATTACTAAATTTTGGGCTAATAGTTTAAAATTGTTTTTTAAAATATTTAAATGAACAGCATGATTCATTATTTCTACTAAAAATTCTAAATTTCCAAGTTCTGATGCAGTTATGCACCCTCACACAAGAACACCTTCACCGTCCTGATTAGCTGATCCAACTAAGTTCTTAAGATTAAATTCCTCATTTTTTTCCCCATTGACAGATATACAACAATTTAACCCAAAATATGAAATTTATTTTTATCTATAAGTAAGACGTTGTTCCAAAACGTTTTGAGCTTATTTATCACTGATTTTACGACGGAAAGTGTAAGCTTACTGTTTTTCGCACGAACAAGAAAATTTTTGCGTGAAGAGGTCCTCTTTAATCCAGCTAATCCGAGAACTTGGCGAGCAATTTTAGGTGAAAATTAAACATAAAATGTTTCATTCAATTCTGCAGAAACTTTTTCAGCACTCAAATGTGTTTTTTTCATGATTTTTTTAACTGTAAACCTCCGATCACGCTTTGTTAAGTTTGCCAGTTGACCTTTTTCTTACCTTGCTTTCGATCCGATTCTTGTCTTTAAATAATTTTATCAAGCACTTCACCATAGAATGATATAAAATAACTAATTTAGAGACATTTTAAACCAATTTATGTCTACTGTGATGGGAAAAAATCAAATTTCGAATCGTGTTTGTTGTTTTCTACGCATACCTGCCATTAAAAAAAAAAAAAAGCAGAATATTAGGGAATAAATAAACAAAAAATTAAAGGCAAATGACTTTATAGTGTCATTACAATGCAAAAACAATAAAAAAAAAACCACTTATGATAATTTTAATCATGAAATTATTGGAAAATATTTCAGTGTACGATGACTTTTGTGGTGTATTTTTTTCTGTTTCTTCGTTTTTTGACCCATTTCAAAAATAAAATCTGGCAATATTTTGAAAAAAAACCGCTGGGTTTTATTCAGAATGGCATAGGAATTACGTGAAAAAAATTGGACTTCATATTCGAATTCAGTTTTGCGTTATTTAGGTTTTCCTACAAAATTTCAAGGTGTACGAACACTTTTGGGAGCCACTGTATATAAATGATGACACCTTTTTTTTCAACATCTTTGATTCTCTTGCGTCCTCCCCCCTCTTCACATTGTTACGAAGTGTTACACCTCACCATACTGCCGTGCTAAGCACAGATGTGGTATCTGCACATTTTATCAAAAATGAGTTATTGTCACCAGGTTATCCTTTGCATCTTACTTTATCTATATATGAATTTTTTTTGTTGATATTCGAACGGGAAATATAAAATAAATTCTTCGAAAAAAAGTGGTATCTGCTCATTTTGCATGGTTTGCTAAGGTAGTTTCAACGTAAGTGACAAATACTAAGCATCTTAAGTGGTATCTGTGTAGTTACCCTTTTTTCCCTTAGTATGATGTAGATACGACTTTTATGCCTTAGCAATCCAACACTTAAGAGTGTTGCAGTTCATTGAGCTGGAATTCTAAAATTTCGTTCCCCTTGTGAATTGATCAGTGGATGTGGACCGATAATAAACTAATTAAGATCTTAAACTAATGCTTGTTCAAATATTGAAATCTTTGTATTAGAAAATTTGTTTTATGACAGACATTTTTAAAAATGAAACGTTTGTAAATGTTCATGTCCGATTCCTCTGCTAAAAATTTGATTTCATTCTTTTAATGTTTGTTTTTATTTAAATATCGTCTGTTGTAAAAATTATCTTTTCGCTCAGTTAATAAATGTTGAAACCAAAATACTTTAATCTAATATGATTGATCTTGAAAAAAAATTATTTTATTAGTCACTATCTGTGAAGATACAAATCTCAAATCGTAAGTAATAATTGCAAAAATTATACTTCCGATTTATTTTAGCTAAATATTTATTTTATTCTTTTACATTCTTATTTTACTTTCCTTCAACATCGTCTGCTGTTAAAATTTTCGTACACATTAAATTGAGTAATCTGGAAATGAAAATACAACTATTGCTTTTACAGTTCTAATGCATGAACAAGACAATGGTATTTTCCGGAAGGGAAATTTTGTTAGATTTTTGGCAAAAAAATTTAGCGACAGCTAAGTCTATCAGTTTTAATTCTGAGAAGATTCCAGTCACATTCAGAGTAATGTAAATACACCTTTTAGTCTTAATGTAGACGTTAGTTATGGCAATGGAGAATCGCCAAAAGGTATGTCTAGTCGCATTGGAGATTTTGCTAGTTTTATTTGCGAAGAAGAACTGGACAATGTTTGTGAAACAAGTAATGACTGTTCCTTGCCACCTAATTCTTCTGATCAAGAAATCGCACAAAGGAGTGCATATTCACTTCAGTAAATTCCACAAATACTTTAACCACTGAAGAATCTGTTTCAATATTAGTCGCAAACCCTGAAAATAACTGTGGCAAGGAAGGAAATAAAAAGCAGTCAACCGAATCTTCAACCAGCCAGTTTGAAGAACATCAAGTTGAACTTGTTAACAGTGTACCTATAGGTAATTAGCCTTTAAAAAATCCAGACAGCTTTAATGTACGGAAAGAATTTCAATGTTCAAGCCTAATAACTAAAGAGGGGAATTCAAGAAAAAGGAAAAAATTTGATTTTTCCATTCAAGAAAGAAATGACATTAAGCTGAAGAGGATTAAAGAATCTCACCCTATATTGGCTCCATGCAGTGAAAGTTGCAAATTTATGTGCAGAACAAACATCCCAGAGAATAGGCGAATTGAAATAAATGAGCAATTTTGGGCCATTAGTTCTGTAGAGGGCAGAAAATCTTTTGTTCTCAACATGGTCAGCAAAATGCCTGTTAAACGAAAGACTTGCGGGACTAACTCAAGACGTTCCAATACAAATACGTTTTATTTGAAAACAAATGAAGGTACCACTGTAAAGGTTTGTAAAGTTTTTTTCTTGCAATCTTAGGATATAAAAAACATAACGACTCAATATTACAAACTCTCTCTAGACAGAAAAGTAAGATATCTCCCGAGTTTGACAAGAGAAGAGGAAGGGCTCCAAAGAATAAATATAATCATGAGTCACTCATTGAACATATTGAATCCTTCGAACCTAAAATTGCTCATTATAGAAGAGAGCACGCCCCAAACAGACGTTATTTGCCAAGTGACTTAACCGTTAAAAAAATGTATCATGACTTCACAAAAAGACATCCTGATTCTTGTTCGTACGAGTTATATAGAAAAGAAGTATCGAAGATGAATATATCGTTCGTTAAGTTAGGTAACGAAGAATGCGAACTATGCGAGCATTTCATATTGCATGAACATGCAGAAGACCATCATAAAATAGATTGCAGCCATTGTAATGCATGGAACAATCACATTAAAAAAGCTACTACAGCTAGAGCGGAGTATAAAAAGGATGCGGATGAGGGTGCAATAGACAAAGTTATGAAATACTCTGTCGACATGGAAAAAGTAATTATGCTTCCCAGGTGTAAGATGTTCAAATCTGTTATTTTCAGCCGAAGATTAACTGTTTACAATGAAAGTTTCGTACCAGTAGGGAAAAAATCAAACAATCCGACTGTTGCATGCTTATGGCATGATGCCATACGAGGCCGAAATAAAGAAGAAATTATAAGCACGGTATATAAGTTTCTCATAACGACGTGTCGGGATATGAAGCAAATTGTATTATGGATGGATAATTGCTCATCGCAAAATAAAAATTGGGCTTTCCTAAGCTTTCTTGTGTTCTGCATCAATTCTATCTACATTGATGCAGACATAATTGAAATCAAGTACTTTGAGCCGAGGCACACTTTTATGTCCTGGGATTCATTTCATCACCAGGTTGAGAAAGCAATCCATAAAACAAAAAAGATTTACGATTTTGACGATTTCAAAAATGCGGTGAAATCTACATCTGCAAAAGTTAATGTGGTGGAAATGCAACCAAATGATTTTTTCAAGTGGAAAGACTATGCTGTAAAAAGAAAAAATAATAACAGAAATGTATCAAGGGCAACAAAAGGTGACCCGAGATCAATTATGACTAACAACAAGGGAAAAACTGATAACTACAATTTGCCCTATTTACGTGATATCGTACATTTGCGGGCGGAAAGAGGAAAGAACATTTTGTTCTACAAAAGAAACTATAAAGATACTACATGGGAAGAACTTGACTTTTTAAACATCAAAATGTTGAAAAATGCCATTAAACTGCCTCAACATTATGAACATGCAGTTGGGATCACTTTATCGAGAAAAAATAACATAATCAAAAATCTTCTTAATTCGGAAAAAGGTATAATACCGCAAAGTCGTTTTGCGTTTTGAAATCAGTTGCCAGTAAGCGACAAAAATGATTAATTATTGCACTCGTTAAGATTTTCTATTTGCACTTTAAGCACATTGTCATGTTTTCTTTTTGTATTGTGATTTGTATTCAATAAATATCTTTTACATTCTATAAGTTCATGCCATTGAAGATAATAAAAAATGTATTATATAAATGTAAAACATAAATTATATTTCAATTTATTGCATTTATCAATTATAAAGACACATGCCTTACTTAATAAAGCATTTTATTGACGAATAAAAAGTTGTCTACGTGGAGTCTAGTAAACGGAAATTCATATAATATGAATATCATGAACTATATCATAATATATTCATTGCTTAGTTAAGTGCAGAAACATAATTTTGCTAAGCCACCGCTCCCGATTGTTATCTCTAAATAGCACTTTACTAAGCTACTTTTGTCGTATCTGAGCAGATATTGCTAAATATCCCTAGTAATATTCACTTACGGCAAAAATACCTTAGTAAATAAACACGTTAGTTAGGAGAAAATGTATAGTAACTACATTTATTTATTATAAAAAATAACTTTCTCAAAAAACTTATTCATGTATGTTAGATCAACTAGTTATAAATAAGTTACGGTAGGTTAAATTTTATATTCAGTTACAGTTAAAAAATTATGAGCTGTAAAACTTTAACCGTGAATTTCTCACTTTGAGCTCAACTGAAGATACCACAACTGTCCTTAGCACGGCAGCATAGTCCTCCCTCCCTTTGCCACATGTCACGCCATTTTTCACATTATACATTTTCTTATAACCTCTCCCTCACCCTTGTCACAAACTGCCACAATTTCACAAGACTCACCCCCCTCAAAACGTGACATCATTTGTGGACAACCCCAAAGTATGGAACTGCAAATAAACGTGGATTTATATTTTTTAAAGGAGGTCGCTTTTCCCCCAGTTTCGCCGACATTTAAAATCTTCCCTATTTCCATTAAATGTACTAAAAAGTATGACTAAAACTGAAAAACAGGAGAAAAGAAAATTTCGTGTCGACGATATTGGGGGTACACTAGGTGGTCAACAAATACGAGTATATAAAAAGGTATGATTGAAACTAAAAAACGGGGGGAAAGAAATTTCGCGTCGGGGAAACTGGGGTACACCAGGACGTCAACGCAGACAAAGTAAATCCATCTTCGTACATCTTAGTTGTGTCCATTCGTGGACATTCATGTATATAGGTAAAAACTTCAGGGCTTTATAATATTTCCCAGGTATTAAACGCGACTTATTCTATATAGCGGTACATTGAATTACCTGATCTATTGCATTTATGTATATAGGTAGAAACTAAAGAGTTTAAAATATTTCAAAGATTTTCCTCCCTATTTATTGTATATAGCGATACATTTCCTGTCCTCATTTAGTACATTTCTACATATAGGTAGAAACCACAGAGTTTTATACATTTTCTAGATATTAGTCCCGATTGTGTGTAAAAATATCATTTCAATACGATCAATTAAATTATCTCAGTCTTACAAAATATAATTGAAGAATCTTAACTAATGTTAGAGTGGAGCATACAATGAATAATAATACAATATCATGAACATAAAGAAAATGTAAATACATCGAAACTAATATCCAGTTAAGGAACATTTTTATACGAAACTTCCGTTCAAAATTCAAAGCCGAAATAAGTCTACATGACTGAATTATAGTTTTAAAAACCCTGATGTATAGGATTTACTTAAAGAAAAAATTTAGTAGGAGAATGTGGAGCAAATTTAAATGGTGAAATATTTACACTGCTTTTAGTGCCACTTACTTACCTAGTAATATTTTAACTATGTAGTAACATAAGTACTCTATTCGGTCAAGAAAAAATTACCGCAGAAAATCAAAGCATAGTATAAGACAAGACATTTTCAAAAATTGATATTCATATTGTAATATTTAGTTGATGAGTCAAAAAAATTTTGATATTATTAAATGATAAAGTTATTGTTATTAACATTTTAAATATCAATTGGGATCTGCCAATATTCGGTGAATTATTTATTTAGTTAATATTTAGCTTATTTGTATTTTTTAGGTTTTTCACATTTATTCAAGTGCACGCGGGGCAAGGTGAAGTTGTTCATTTCGTTCACTCGTTCAATAGTTTACTAAATCACTTAGCTGTTGATTCATTAACTGATTATTTACATTCCCTCATTTAATAACTCACCTATTAATCCATCCTTTAACTTATTTTCTTATTTTTTCACTATTTACTCCCTCATTTATTCTTTTTTCTCGTGTATTATTTAATAATTTATTTATTTATTAGTTTAATGCTTCATTATCTTTTTATTTATTAAATTATTCTTTTAATTTCTCATTATTTTGCTCAAATGTATTTTTCAGAATCGAAAAGAAATTATTTCATTCGAAAAATATTTCATTTTTCACTTTGCCCTATAAAACACTTTCTACTTTTTTTTGAAGGCACAATTTTACTGCCAAAAATTCAAAAGAATGTTTCAATGCAAATCTTATTGTAATATGCAATGTATTTTCTTTACATACTGCAATTTTCAAAACTAATTTCAAATTTGTTCATTTTAAAAAAACTCAGTCAGCTTAACTATTTCACTTTGCCCCACATTCCCCTACCTATTTTATATATTTTAATATTAAATATCATTCAGTTTCCCTCTATAGTATTAGCACATACTTTCTGCTACTTTCGCGACAATATCCCTGTTTACAAACTATTAGATGTTGATAAAATATAAAAATGCATTTCTGTACCAGTATTTTTTTAAAAACAAGATAACGTCTAGAAGTAAGACTTAATTCTTACAGAAATCTGTTAGAATTGGTAAGAAATAGTTGTTTTCAGCTCTACTTAATACAAGCACTTTTCTACTTCAAACACCCCTACGGTTTTTTTTTTTTTTTTTTTTTGGTATGAGAAAGAAAGGGTTTCAATCATTGAGCTATTATTTCAATTGCTTCCATTAGTGTCCTATAAGTTCTTTTATGCGTTTCATAATCGTAAGTCAGCCCATTATTGTTTTTTTTTTTTTGAAAAAATGCAAAACTATTTATACAAAAAAGCTACTAAATTAAGTTAATAATTTTTCATTTGATAATATCAAAGATATACTGCCGTGCTAAGCACAAAAGTTATATCTGCATTTTTTGTCAAAATTGAGCTACTGTCATCAGGTGGTTCTTTGTAACATAATTTACCTAAAAACATTATTTTATGGTCATTTCCAATTGATTTTTTTTTTAATATGAAAACGGGCCATCTGAATAAAGTGTATACAAGCGTGAAACTTTAAAAGGTCATTTCTCATTTTGAACTCAGCTGCAGATACGATTTTTGTGTTTAGTAAGGTAGTTAAATAAATGCTGCGTCTAACCTGTTAAAAAACGGTTAAACAGAGCGTAAAATAACGCATGTGCTTTTGTTTCATCCATAAATTACATTTTTGAACCATTTTTACGCAATAGTACCTGCTGGAATAACACTTTCTGAGGCGTTAAAATGCATACCTACAACTTTTCTAGCCAATTGGGCGTTTTGAATACGTTAAGTAACAAAAAAACTAATTTGTAGATGTTTAAAACGAGTGCTTTCAAGCTTCTAAGTAATAACAATTCTACCATTAAAATTCTATGTCAAATAAGAAATAAACTTTTTCTTACGTATTTTAACGGAATCAAAAAGACTTTCTGAAGGTTCGAGACAAGCATGCATATTTTTTATTGAAAAATGTTTATTCTGAAAAAATACTTTCTGTAGCGGCTGGAAACGTATTTTCAAAACCGTGCTGTCTTGTACATGCAATTAATGAAACGTGTCTCCCTTAGTTATATGTTATCCATAACTGTTGAGATGAGATTTCTTACACCTCAGAAGAATTGATTTTTTTCATATTCAAACATTTTTAACCTTCTGACTTTCAGTGAAAGTCAGAGAAAGAAGAAAAAAGCATAAAAGAAGGCTTAATGCACCTTAAAAACATCGCGAAAAACAAAAAAATGTCAAAAAATAAATAAAATAACTAAATGAATATCGAAAAATTAAAAATTAGAAACTAGGGTATTGAGATTTGGAAAATTGTCTGTCTGTCGGTCTGTCTGTCGCCCCCCCCCCCCCCTAATAACTTTTGTGAGAACAGTCCGATTTGAACAATTTCCTTTCTGTTCGAAAGATCACGGTGAGGACACCTCATTCCCATATTTCATTTTTTGATTTGAATAATTTTTCGTACAATTTTGAACTGTTCAAAAAAAACAACAACATTAGCGCCTACGGGGAAATTCAAGGCAAATATAAATCCCGCACTTAAAGACGGATTTGCTTGTTGGAAATAGCTCTTGATGAATAACTCCCGATTCTGACTCCTAGAATTTCAATGCAGTCGACTCCGACTCCGAAACCCGAAAATTAGTCGGACTCGACTTCGACTCTGACTTCGTTGCTTTGGCAAAAAAATTAGACACGGAGGGAAAATGTGACCGACTCCAACTTTTGAAAATTTAAAGTATTCGACTCCGACTCTGCAAATATTGACAGAGTGGCAGATTGTAAGGGAAAAAGATTGATTCTTTGAATTAAAAATCTTCAACTCCCGAATCGGACTCTTTTTCCCCGAAATGACACCGACTCCGATTACGACTCCGAAATAATTATGTTTATATGATTTGTTTTTATTTTTATGCTAAAGTTTATATAGATAATATGCGCAGACGATTTTTTTTTTTATAATGAAAATTATTTTGTCAAGTTGGCATGTTATTGTTTTTTGTTTGGCTTTGAAAATACACTTATTCATTTTTTAAATTAGTTTTTGGCAACGGCAACAGGGTAAAAACAAACTTTTTTTTTTTTTTTTTTGATAAAATGTATTTATTTTACTGAGGTTATTATTTTTCATTCCTTTTTTTTTTCTTTTTGAAATCAAATTAAGATTTTTATTTAATGGATAAAAATGTATTAGCTGCTTTGTTTAAAAGGTGTTAATCTTTTATTTTGTTTTATTTTTTTACGCATCTTTTTCTTCAGATAAGCAAGGCATATTTTATTTCTAGAAATCTGGATAAAATGTTAAAAAGTTATGTTTAAAATAATTTGCGATTTTAGCTAATTTTGAGAATATTGATCAGATACTAGAAAGTCGATATTGGTTTACAGGAAAGTAGGCTTGTTTAGCTCTGGACGGAACTTCTTGTTAATTTATAGCTATATGGGTGTATATGTTTATTGTATATGTCTATCACTAACTGCACTGTTTCAGTAGCATTTTTATGAATAGAAAATACAAATATAATTGAAAACTTGTGTACTTTAATTTGCTAATTTTTCCGGGGTGCATAAGAAATATAATTTTGTGGATACATTAAGAGGGGATGCAAGAGAATGACGATGGGGGCGATAGCCCCCCTCCTGAGCCGAGGTAGATATTGCTTTGTTTTTTCTTTTTAATTAAAGAATGGTAAAAAAAATTTAAAGTCACAACTAAAAAATAATCGTAAATTATATAAACATTCACGTTGTTTCTGAGGTTTGATGTAGCAAAGATCATCATAGATTTTTTGAGAAATGTAAGGGCATTTATTGATTGGGGAAAAAAATGATCCGAGGAAGTTTAATTTTATTCTTATGCATTACGCCATATTCCGATCGGCGTATTAAAAAAAAATCACATTTATACAATAAAAACAGCTTTGCGTTTTTATTGTTTTTCATTATGATTTCGTTATGTCTACTAATAAGAAAAAAGTACCGTAAACCGAAAGCAGATGCTGAAATATTGCTGCACAATTACAGCAAAACGCAAATATTACGCATGACACGAGTCACTGGTAAAACTTAAAATTAGATTTAACGCAATCTAATAGCGGAATATGAATATTTTTGAGTGTTATTCCTTTTTTTCTTCCACGAAAAAGTTTCGGTTTTCAGGTTTTTCGGATTAAGGGAATCAGAAATTAATTTGTCACTCATTTCACATATCACACTTCAAGGTCTCCCATACCTATTCGTGGTTAAACCGGTTGGATCGAGCCGTGAAGACAGCTCTCCTTTTTTGATTCAGATCAGGAGACGAGCAATCCCTGTTCCAGCACCCGCAGAAGTATTGATTTACTTTGAGGACTTTGTGACTATGACATATTTAACGCTTAGAGCAGGAATTAAAATGGCCGGAACAAGTCTCATCATTGCCTTAGCAAAAGCTGACACAAAAATCCCAAGTAATGTAACTCAACAACAATGAATGGTTGTGCACGTTTTGCGAAACAATCTATTTCTTATAATGCTTTGTTTTAAAATCTATCACGTGACTCAGGTCTTGGTTTCATGAATGAAAGTCTTGCTCCCTCCATTTTATCTCTTCTCAATGATTTAACGTGCCCCAACCACCATTTACAAGCATGGAGGATCTTCGGCCGCCTGGCATCGAACCCGGGATCCTTCGGTTACGAGTCCGACGCCTTATCGATCAGGCCTCCTTGGAATGGTTTCTCACTGGAAAATTTTTAGATCCACCCTGGGGATACTTACACACCACATCACCATTTACGCTACAACAAAGTCACTTCTACAGATAAAGGTTAAAAAAACTTATTTCAACTTCTACTTGCTTAACAAGTAGTGATATAGAAATGTTATTTCTATTAGTACACTGGGTCACCAGACTGGTAAGATACCATAGATTTTGCAGTAAATCAGCATACTTAATTCTAAACAAGAAATCTAACAGAAGAATAAGAATTTCATCACAGACTGTGATGCTTCCTAAATTACTGATATTGATTCCACTATCCTAATTCAATGAATTCTACTGCTGCACCTCTACTATAAAATTAAAATAAAATCTCATTATATTAAAGAGTTTAACCGAAAGTTAATGACGTAAAAACAAACTAAATAAGAGAAATCATTTAAATTTTTCTTTGTCATAAAAGCGAAAATTAGTCCTGGAGACATATAAGCTGATATGTTCAATATAATGACGAAAATAATTTTCTAATTCCATATCATTTCAACTTTCTCTGAAGAAAATAATCTTATCTCTTCGTGAATCTTCAGTTAAATCTTCTTTCTTCAAAGAATGCAGAAATCGAATTCCAGCCCAAGAAATTCTTCAATTAATTTTAAAATAACTTCTCAAACGGAGCACTTAACCCTTCAAAAAATTAAAAGTTGCTGCAAAATTAACTTCGAAGATAAAAGTCGGGACTTTATGGTAATTACCGCAACTGACCTTCTTTTAAAAGATCTCTTTTCTAAATATACTTAAAAGGCTTTAATAACTATCGCGAGGCAGAACTTCCCAAAAATTCAATAACTGAAAATTTTGTTTTGTTTTAGCTGTTGAAGTAAAATGAAATTTTCAAAGCTCGATCAAGAGAGCAATTAGAACAGTGAAAATGAAATGTGTTGACTAATTTTGTTGTCTGTAAGGAAAATATTTTTGCTTCAAAGCTTAAAGGAGGTTAATTTTTATTTTATTTTTCAGTACACACGTAATAATGATAAATGATACCTATTATTATAATATATAATGTGAATAAATTCCCTATACTTGTCCAAAAGTACCATTAGCAGCATTTAATGCCGCCTGCCTTGTCTAGTGGGTAGAGAAATCTGAATGCGACACGAAGGTCCGGGTTCGAGTCCCGGCTCGGGCATGGAAGTACTTTCTCTCACCTGTCCTTGTCCTTTCTTTGTGTGAATGTGTTATTATGCTGTGAATGGTTGCCTACCCTATAAACGGGTCCTTATGGCATGTGTGTGCTGTAGAAGACGGATTTCACACCAAATTATGAAACAGTTGGAAAAGTGAAGCAGCGCACCCCAAATTGCCAGCCTAGCTGGCACACGACAACAACACTATTTAATACTTTGTTTTTTAAGCAATAAAAACAGTTTCTCTGTAGGATTTGCAAATAACTTGATTAGAGTGCTGTCTATTCATTTTAAAAATAAAATATTTCTCATTTACAAAAATAGGGGTTTTCTGTAAAGAAATGTATATACAGTTGGCTCTCTGTTTAACGACGCTCTATTTAACGACTTTCTCTTTTAAAGACGGCTTTTAAGGGTCCCAGATGGTCACTGTAGTGTTAAAAGCATTCTATTTAAGGACGCTTTCTACTTAAAGACGATTTTTTGTGGTCCCTTGAAAGTCATTAAACAGAGAGCTAACTGTATATACTTGTGGGGATGAGTGTCAAAAAGTCCCCCCTTTGCCACAAAAGAAATATTTCTCTCTTAACCTTAAGCTGGTGCGTTGATGATTTCGTATTATATTTGGGGAGGTGTACGTAATCCACCATTACATTTTTTGCACACTCCACAAAATTAGACAAATTAAAGTCAGAAAATTACCAATATTTTTCTTCGCTATTTATTTAAATAAATCTACCTGAAACAGTACCGCAATTTATACACATACTACAAATCCATATATGTCAACATTACAAAATGCTTGAAAGCAAAAGTTCATTTCTTCTGGGTTGCAAGGCACCCCAGATCTGCAGTAAAAGGTTTAAAGAATTTTAGAAAGTTTGGTATCTAAATATGTAGGCCACGGTCATATAAATATCATTCCTACACCAGTCAAAGCTTGAAGAGGTACAGGCGTCCCTCGTATAACACGGCACTTGTACGGATTCGATATTATACGGTACCAAATTTGCGATTATTATAACTCGCCTTCGATATTACACGGTACGAAACTTGAATTTAATTCTTCATGGTTTTAATACAACAAGAATGTTATGTTTACAAAAGATGGAATTTCATTTTTGTTTAATACATTCTGTTAATGTTTGATGATAAATCTAATACTTTACTTCGTTTGTATGAAACTTCGTTTCGATACAACATGGTACACATCCCTTGATTAACATTATTTCTAAGTCGCGTTTAACACGGTTTCGATAGAGCAAGATACATTATGACATGATTTTTAATTTAATTAGTGTAGAAAATGAGTTAAAGGGTTATTTTTAAATAAGTCTTGTACAACACTGTTTGGATACTAAACGGAACGAATTAACTGTGTTATACGAGGGACGGCTGTATATTTCAACTTTAACCTAAACGATAAAACACGGTTTTAGCCCATAGCCAATAATTACCTAACCTATCAGCGCACAGCGTCATATTTATAGGACAGTTTTATCTGACCGTTGAAAAGCAAACAAATCGCTTACATATATTTTTACTTCGGAAATCCTTCATAAATAAATGACTGTTTATACCACAATTGTACTGGAACGTCACTTTATAGTTGACTAAACTCCTTGATGGGTTAAATATAGTTTAGAAGAATTTTACAAACTTTTTTGCTTGAATTAAGTTAGGCGTAATGAGTTCCGTAAATCAACAAGCACTGACTTATTTAGTCACATAATTTGTTAGTCCTATTAAATTAGAAAAAAAATGTTGCTGTAAAATCCTCTTGGGATTTCTCACATAAATTATTTTCCGTGTTATTAATAACCTTCTAGATGACTTTTAAAAAATATTTTGTTGTTGGGGACGGTGGTTTTATGTAACTTGTTTACTTCAAAATTTAACCCTTAACTCTTGAAGATTTTTTTTTTTTTTTTTGTAATGTAAGTGGCGAAGTAGGGTGATGTAACCTCAACAAATGTATTTATTGGTCTCTCCACAAAATTTAGCATTGAATGAAGTGGCAAGTTTTTCAATGATTTCTCCATTCCTTATTTATATAAATGTAACTGATATAGTACCGTAAGTAAGATATAGGTACAGCAAAACAAAGTTCATCCGGCCCTCGCTTATCCAGATCTCCAGATTATCCGGATCAAATTCTTTTCAAAACATTTATATTCACATAGATAATGGGGGTGATTCTTTCAGTCAAAAGTACTTCTTTTAGTCACTGAAATTGATAGAATAAGTAAAAAATATTAACAATAACATGAAGCCAGATTTTTTTTTCCCAACAAATATTTTTTTATTTAATTTCTTTTAATGTCCGATGTGGTCTTTATGACGTCGCCAGTGCCGTACTTTGACGCGCTACTTCATTGGCGCGTTAAATGTTTATGCATTGTTTAAAAAAATGTTGCTATTTAGCAGTAATATTAATTGCAATGATAATGAGAATTCCGAAGGTAAGCTTTTCTGAAGCAAACATGAAATTCATTACTGAAATCATTGCGCTAAAATGTATTTTTATTTATATACTAATTCCAAAATATTGCGCTCTACGCTACTGGCATCAGTGAATGGCATTTTATCACGTGAGATATCACGCGCAGAAGCGTAAAAAATGAAATGGAATCTGCACACTGATTAAAATTTCTTTTTAATATTGAACTTTGTCAAATTATTCAAATAATGGTTAAATCCTATGTTTTTAAGTATGCTCTTTCAGAAAGAAAAAATACTTTTAAAAATTTGTAATCAACCCAATTTTAAATTATGATGGCATGAACGCAGCTACAATACACCGAACATTCATTTGTTTTGATTAAATGTCGGCTCCAGCATAGTTTTTACAGTACGTTATAGCAATCAAAGAAGCACCACTACAGCCAACTGTAATGATAAAGCGTTTGGATAATCATGATTTTTTTTTTCTTTCTTTCTTTTTTTTTTTCAAGCAACATACGTAGTGGAACCAAAAGACCAATGCTTTTTAAAGGACTTCTGCGAAAAATTATTTTGATATTTTTTAATATCTCATAAACAAGTCTAAGTAATTTTGCTCAACATATGTTTATTTTATTTTATTTTATTTATTTATTTATTTATTTTTTGTCGTAGTGAACGGTAAATCTACTTATTTAAGGATTTTCTTTCACTATTTCATATTAATTAGATTATCCGGAATTCCAATCTTCCGGATTGCATTGGTCCCGGTTAGTCCGGATAAACGATGCTGTTCTGTACATTACCCATATTCTAAACATTACAAGACGTTTGAATTCAAAAGTTGAATTCTTCTGGGATGTAAGACACTCCACCATATCTGTTAAAGAATAACACAAATTTTTAAATATTTTATTAAGTCACGGTGAAAAAAGAGGATTAGAAAAATATGCTTGTTCAACTAAATGTGCAAAACATTTACCTACCCGCAAGTCATTGACCAATTATGAAATAAAATAAGCACATTACAAACTCATTTATGTGGACTAACTGGGACCAAAAGCAATCCAGATACAAGTAGTAAAATGTATTCGTAAATAAGCAGCTTAATATTTTATTACAAGAAAAAAAAATGGTTTGTAACAAAATGGCATAGTATCTCGCAAATACTTTATCATTTATAGTTTCTGCTGCAGTGGTGTCGGACTGAAACTCAATGTACGTACTCCGTATTGTTTGTTAAGTTAGTATTACAACCTAAATTCAAGGTAATAGAATATCAGAACTGTTTGAACAAAACTTGTCCCTGGGTCGGGAAAAATGAAAGCATGCAAATTAAAAAGAGTAAAACTAATTATTCATAAATGGGTAAATGAATTTAAACAACTTTTCAGATATTATTTTAACAACTTATGGATCATTAACACATTGAAAAAATATGTAGATTTTTATATGGGTCAAAAAATGAGAATAATCTATTCATTCAGAGAATGGCAGAGATAAACCACAATTAAAGTAAATCATCCAAAATAATCGTGAATTTTAATGTGAATTTTAAAAAGTAACGAAAATATTTGCATACCTGTTAACCGATAGTTTGTCACAAGAATGGAGCGTGGCGCCCGGATGATTTTACTATTTTAAAAGCCTTTTATAGCTCAAAATGAGTCGTTAAGGTGATAAATAGGAAAAAAGGAAGTTACATATTGCATCATTTTTTAAAGTTAGAAAAAAAACTATCCACCTCAATTCAAATAAACGTTTTACAATCTGTGGTATGTGAGATTTTAAAGGAATATAGAAGGACTGACCAACTAAAAAGTAACCGAAGTAAACGAAGTAGAAAAATTGTAACACCTGGCAGAGACAAACCCCAATTAAAGTAAATCGTCCAAAATAATCGTTGAAAAATGCTTCTTAAGTCCATAAGTGTTGGAAAGAACGTATAATTATCATGTCCATGCCAACTACACTTGGACGGTTGCATAAACTGCAGTTTTAAATGCGAATCTAACAAGACCAAACATAAACATGAAGCAGAAACGTGCACGACTCTTCTGGAGCAAAGAGAAGCTCATACAGGGCAACAAAGTTGGAAAAATTATATATATATATATATATATATATATATATATATATATATATATATATATATATATATATATATATATATATATATATATATATATATATATATATATATATATATAATTTCCCAATTCCAGCAGCACTCATGCACCCACAAACCAAAAAGGATGTGTCAAATTGCATCACCTTACACAAGATTTCTTATATGTTTTTCTTTTCAAACGTCAAATCCGAACACCTTTTTTTTGTTCACAGATATTTCAAAAAAAGATTCATCACTGAATGTAATATTTTTCCAATTCTCTTTATATAATATATATATATATATATATATATATATATATATATATATATATATATATATATATATATATATATATATATATATATATATCTTAAAATAAAACAATGCGTAACTTCCGCTATTTATCAGTAATACTGCATGATGCTTCATCTGAGGCACAGCAGTTACACATTTATTGACACATTTTATCTTTCAGTAAGATTCTACTCCGTGTCATGTCTCTAAATTGACTCATAGATTTTAAACAGAAAGAAGAATTTCGGCATTAAACTAGTCAAGACACTATAAAAATCTCAATACAATCAAGAATTCGTGGTACCGTCAAATCTAAAGAAAGCAGTTCAAGACCTGGTGCCCGCGAACAAAATTGAGCTCGTTGCCGTATTGAAGAGGGTATGGAAACAGTGTCAGAAAAGATTAATGTAAACATTTGGTAGATTCCGTGTGTTAAAGGGTTAAAGCAATGAACCCAGCAAAAAATGACGCGTTCTAGTATTGATATTGCTTCTTTTGAAAGTACTTTTCCCCCCTTCAATTTGAATTTTCTAACTTTCTGGCTCAATGTAAACTCTCATCACTATAAATTTTTAGATTATTCTGTCTAAGATTATTTTTAATTGAGTATATTTGAAATGAAATGCACACTTTGATGTCAAAGAAAGGTGGCACGTTCATTTAAATACCTAATTTACACTTCTATTTGGTTAGAATAAACTTCATTTCCAAAAAGTGGGAAGTATTCTATTATTTTGAACTTGCATTGTATACTTTATTGTACGTTCTATGCAGGCGTCGTACCTTTAATCAAAACAAAAGCGAATATTGGGCGTATTTTCAAACATAATTGAAAATTGTTATTAAGGTAAATATAATATTCTTAACTCTACAAATTTTATCGGATAAGGAGGAGATCCGGATATACGGAAGCCCGAAAAACGAAGTTCTACCGTAAATAAATAAAAGTTAGGGGTTTTTTTAATTCCTAGAATAAGAAGAGACAAAAACTTTTTATCAAAAGAATGGAATTGAAGAATAGTTCGAAACTGTGAGGATAATTACATCTCGTTCTAATAGATTATAAATAACTACTTTCTACTTTTGGCCATTTTCACGTGAATAAACAATAGAATCAAGCAAAAGAGGCAATTCAGAAGCAGACGCAAAACGCAGTACTATTTGCAAACTTTTTAACTAAAGAATGATTGATTGTGTTCAAGGAAGAGATAAATAGCAGTCTGAAAATATTAATCACCTAAAGCATAAGAAAGCAATTTTTTGTACTTGGAATCTCTTCGAGTTTTCAGAAGATTTACCCCAAGATGCATTCAAACAGAAAGAAGTAAGCAGGAAAACGCAAAAATAAAATTCCATCTGTATCCTTCTGGCATAATTCGGATCCAAATCCTCCATTACATTTATTATGTCTCGTAATTTGCGACTGCTGTACGTGATTAATGGCTACAGGCTTGCCCGAGGAGGAATAAATGATATACCACTAAAGGGCAATCAATGTACCATGAAGATATCTAAGATTTCCAATGGAATGTGAAGGTTTTAGAAACAATTATCTAGCGCTTTGTTTTTGTTTAAGTGTAAGCATCATAAATCAATTTTCATTGTCCCCTCTAAAATATTTAAATATTACCAGATAATTTCAAATGTGTTTTAAAGAGTTTTAAAACGTAATGAATAAAGGAAAAATGAGAAATTATATGTAATTCTAACAAGAAAAAAGCATTTTTACTAATTTTGGTCCTGTATGTTATTAGCAAAAACTTTTTTTTTTTTTTTTTTTTTTTGAAGTTGCTAAAAGAATTGCCGACTAAGCTAAAAACCAAAATATAGTTTTGCTTTTAACTATCGACAAATGCATATTAAGCCCAACAGTGAGTATTGAAAAAGTGATCTGCTGAAGAAAAACCATTTTATGTAATCAAAATATAAATTAAAACACCAATTTGCGCAAATAAAATAGTTGAAATCATCAGGTATGCCCATTTGCCCATCTCCAAATTATAAATTAAAATAAAATGAACTCCCAAATGACCCCCATCGTTCCCTCTAAAACATTTCAGTGGCACATTCTGGGAGGTATCTGTCCCTCATGGACAGACGGGGACTAGGGGGGGAACAGACTACCATTTTAGGGAGGTCATGCTGAACAATATTGGGAGGTTTTTTTTTCGGGGAGGGGAGGATTACAAAAAATTCTGAAACTGTTTGGGTGTCAATAAAAAGCAGCATATTTGCCAAGAATAAGGCACCTAATAGGGCTTAAGCGTTCCTAGTTATTTTCCGAAGCAATGAAAAGAAATAGTATTTCAAACATTTGCTCATGAGAACAATTAATGAATTGAGGAGCTTATTGCAATATTTTACATTTTATTCAAAACGTATTTGAATACAATAAAGATGGACATATTGTTGAAGATTCAGAGGAGGTCATAACCCCATGACCCTCCCCTTGTAACCGCCCCTCTTGTTCACACCCTTGAAAGCATTTAAGTACCCCGAAAGGCATTCAGGCGTGTCCTTCAGAGGCCCCTTTGAAAGCAGCCCGAACTTTTAAAATTGCCTTAGAGCTCTATTTTTCTATCGCTCATCATATGCATACATAAATCATAAATACAAACAATTGCAAGAAAATTGTATATATATATATATATATATATATATATATATATATATATATATATATATATATATATATATATATATATATATATATATATATATATATATACGCGGGAGGACCCAAAAGAAACCGGACTAATGGTGCGATGCCAATCCTAGATGTAGTAGAGTATTCTCCAGCCAGATGGCTCAAGTAGAGACCTTCACAAACCAGTTGTGCAAGTGGCATCAATGTAGTTGATAACGTCTGATTGTAGTGTTGGTTTTCTCAGGTGTTGTTGCCTTCCTCCTGTGAATTCATTATGGCAAATTTGAAAGAACAAACTGTAAGCTTGAAATTTTGCTTCCTGCTTGAAGAGTCGGCAATGGAGTAGCTTACCAAATGCTACAACAAACTTTCAAGGACAATGCTATGAGCCGTACACAAGTTTTCGAGTGTTTTGGGCGCTTTAAACGTGGTAGCATGAGTGTTGAAGATCATGCTCGTTCAGAGGGCCCTTCAAGTCTCGAAATGATGAAAACGTTGAAAAAATCCGCCAAAAAATCAACAAGAGTCGTCGCTTTACGATTCACGAAACTTTAGAAGAAACAAGAGTGAGTTGGTGCTCGCGCGGGCGATCAGAAGAATGGCTCCTTCACCATGATAACGCTCCCGTATACTTAGCCTTCACTATTAACCGCTACTTGGCCTCTCAGGGGTGGCCAGTCGCTCCTCGACCCCCGTATTCGCCAGACCTAGCCCCCTGTGATCTTTTTCTGTTTCCGAGGATGAAAAAAATTCTGAAATCGAAGTGTTTTGATAATGTAGAGGCTGTAAAAACTGCTTCGCAACGGGCACTAAACATGGTCAAAGCTAAAGAATTCCTGGGGAGCTTCTAACAGTGGAAAAAAAGAATTAACAAGTGTATTTCATTGAAGGGTGAACACTTTGAAAGGGACAAAAGAAATTTTGTGAATAAACTAATAAATAAATATTTTAGAACAAAAATCTATTTACATTTGGGTCCTCCCTCGTATGTGGGTATGTGTCTGCGTAAATGTGCGGTACATGTAAACAGCTCCGATAATTTTCATCTCTTTCAAAATGTTTAGCAATGGAAACGCTAAAGATACAATTTACATTTACTTCCCACAGCTGTTTGAAGGGAATCTATCTCTGGGCAACAAAGAAGCCATTTTCTCGGAATTAAAATTAGAATACAAATTCTATCAGTTCTCTTTGACGACAAATTATACTTTCTTTAGAGCAACTGAGCATCCGAACGTATATAAATTCGCTATTTTAAAACCCATTGGAACTTTGCTAGTGGTTTTCGGAAACAAATTAGAAATCTGGATAGAACTGGAATTCCGTTGCGTACAATTACTTGACATAATCTAACTATCTCAGATTCCAAACAAGTCGTTTATCATTACCTTCACTTTCTAAAGTTGGCAACATAGCTCTGGTGATTAATTACAAACTAGAAGCAGGAATAGAATTTTCTGAGCACATGCTCAAAGTACCATTAATGCAGCCACACTATAAAAGCCACCACCAGATTTCGAAATAACTTTTAAATAGCTTAATTATTTAGATTACCTAGGTTTACTTTACCTAAAGTTTATTTTCGGAGATCCTGAAATACACACTACATTGCTGTAAGACACTTTATGAAAATAACGCCACTTGAATTACAACAGATTCAGTCTCTTTTTACGTATATGGATGTAATTATAAGTGAAAATTAAATTTATGGTGTGTTGTTTAATTGCTTCGGAACATATTACGACAGTAAACACATACTAAATTTTTTACATACTAAATTTTATGAATAGTAGTATTTAAATGGTTTTTTATTTTGAGTAAAGAAACCTGTTTAAAATAATGGTTAATTTTCGAAAGTTCCTATTACGTACTATGCCAGCATTAAACCTTGAAGGAAAAATAGAAAATCCTCCCGCTCATTGGCTTATTTTGTGGAAAAAAAAAACTAACATTTGACTTTAAAAACTAGCTTTTTTTTAACAGCATTTCTTGGTTAATAACATTTTACAAGTGTTTTTGCTCAAATATCATTCGAAGATGAGATGCAGCATTCGAGTAGAAAGGGGTTGGCCAGCACGGTTCTTAACTATTATTCGTTTGAATCGGATGCCTTTTATTTTTTTATATTAAATTTATTATTTTATCAACATTATTTTTTACTAGTAGTTTCGTTAATTAGTATTTATTATTTCGTTTATTAATGTTTATTCCTTTTATTTTTTTATATTAAATTTATTTTTATTAGTATTTCCGTTACTTAGTACTTTTTATTTCGTTTATTAATATTTCTTAAATTAATTATACTATTAGTATTTTCGTTACTAACAACAAAGCAATTTTCTGCTTGAAAAAACCGTTTCTCGAAGTATGCAATAGCCAAAACATATTCCCATTATTGCTTATTTTACAAATAAAACCACGTCCTTGAATAAAAGTCTCCCACTTATTTATCCAACTCTTCAAGTAGCAAATAGATGAGTCTGTTAAACATCATACTTTATATAATATGGCGTGTGACTGCAAATTGTTCAGTGAGCAAGCTTTAATGGAGATGTGTTTCTTACGTGACTATGTCAATTCAGGCATTTGTTTCTAGAATAGCTGCAAATTTGTAGATTTCGTTTAGTGATAAGAATTTTTTTGAAATAGAGTTTTCCACAGTTTTATTCTAATAAGGTATAACTTTGTCTATGCTGATATTATTTGGATATGTATATGTTCGAAAGAGATATTTTTATTTATTAAAGACATGTATTGACAATCACATAAAAAGTTGAGCAAATATATTTTTCCGTTATTTCTCCAGCAAAGAATCTGAGGCAGCAATTCTCAACTGGTAGTCCGGAGGACCAACACCGGTCCGCAGAAACATTTGATAGTCCTCAGAAATGTTTGCTCGTCCACGATTTTAAAAAAAAGGAAGAAAGAAAATTACTCGACGAAAAATAAAAAACAAAATTTTCCTTTGCGACATTTTCCGCACGAAGTTTATGGTTTTTCGAAATTATCTATGATTTTACTCAAATGCTAACTTACTTATGTATAGCTATTACAATAATTAGCTATCTAGGGTCAGGTGGGGTAAAATGGGTAGTCAAAATATATGGTTTTAAAAGCAAATTATTTTAAATTAAATTTGCATTTTTTTGAGTGGGACATTATACTTGGCTGTTCTGAATTCTGTTTCACAAAATATATTTTTCCAATAGATTATTTTTTAGTGAGAGGTAACACTTTAAATTGAAGTAGATAAATTCCAGCCGCATGTTGTTTGCTTAAACTTCTATCTCCAGCTCCTGATTTTTGAGGAATTTTTATTACTGTGTCGTAATATCTTTAGTTGGACATTTTTGTTGCTGCTTCAACTTACAGGGAAGAAAAAAAAAATATTTTTTTCTATTTTTAATCTCATATTTTGAAAATGGGGTAAAATGGGTATATGGTTAGGCTTATCATTCCAGCAAGTTGTTTTAAAAGATACAACAGAATATTTTCCTTTTAATGAATATTATTTCATTTGTGGTTAATTTAAAATAATTGACACATAAAAGTATGCAATGCCATGACTTTATAAAATAAACTTCGCTCCATCATAACAAATAAGAAGCCAGCGGTATACTTATTCTAGAGTTTTTGTGCACTTGCGCACAAAATAACAATTTCCTCAGAATATGCTGGGCCCAGCCTGTTGCTGGTTGTCACAGTTGTATTTGATTGCAATCAGATGCTACCAATTTCTCTAATGTACCTTTAAATTCTCAGAACACATCCTCGTTTCAATCCGAAAAGTATACGTCACAAAACACGATTTTGTCACCTTATAAAGATTTGAAAAATGCAATATTGTCAGCAATTTCAAAAAGAGCTTCAGATTTGACAACTACCAGCATGAGTTATTTAAAACAACGTAAATGTATGCTGGCAAATACAGGAAGTATTGACAAAGATGTTTCAGAAAGGCGAAGAGTTGAAAGTGAAAAAAATAATGAATTAAAAAACAAGAAAATAAAAAATAGTGGGAAAAGAAAGTTTCCATTCAGAGGAAGTATTTGGAATAGAAACTGCTAAATATATGCTTATGAAGCAAAGTTTAACCACAGGTGCCTGGGTATAAATATTATACTTAGAGGAAACGAGCAAGAAAGAATTTATTGGCAAATATATGGCTGTTGAGGGAAATATTATGAGATGAAATATTTTATAAAAAAAACGAGATGGGGGATTTTTCTTATTTTTCCTGATATAGACGACATGGATTTCATTGAAAAACATCGAATAATAAAAATAATTAATGAGCCACAATTTAACAATAGAGGCCATTACTTTTTTTAAAGAATGACAAGTATGGATATCACGCATTGAAAGAAATCTCATTAATATTTTATCAAATTTACTGTTTGCACTATTTTTTTAATTTAAATTGTAAAATTTTGTTAACTGACTCTTAAGTCTATATTATCACACTGAATTGAACAAATATTACGTTTTTTTATCACTTCTTTGACTTCAATACCCATTTTACCCCACAGGCTACCCATTTTCACCTGCGTGGGGTAAAATGGGTATAGAAAACATATAGTCATAAACACTCCTCTCAAAAATAAATTTGTATCAAATTATGTGTGAAAATCATTTAATTGTACTCTCAACATATGTAATGTATACATAAAACAACAAAAAGATTAGAAACAAAATATTTTGACAAAAATATTTGAGTCAAAATCCAAAAGTAGGCTATTTTATACCCATTTTACCCCACCTGACCCTACTATTTTTACATTTTAAACTTTTGTTGATAGTACTTTAATATCAAGAAAAGTTTTCTTTATGTATGTATTTATTTGTTTTGTAAAAAGAAAAAAAATCCTCACTAGCGCGCCAAACTTTTCTACAACGTTCCGCGAGTTGAGAGTTTATATGTTATTATTTTTTGCAAATAAATAAATTTATACAAATAGAAAAGCGAAACGTAAACGTAAAAAAGGAATTTTTATCTTTTTATAAATTTTTGACGCTCTACGCGCCAATCATTTTTATGTACAAAAAAGGGGGGAGAATGGGAGTAAGAAAAAAAACCCTCACCGGTCCGGGAAATTTTTTAAAAGGTTTTGCCAATCCACGGTCAAAAATGGTTGAAAAACGCTGATTTGAGGCATTCTTTAGATTTCCTTTTAATCATGATACAAATTGACTTGTATAAAAAAATATACAAAAATATTAAATTTTATAGCTTTTCCAAAGTTGTTTTGGCGAAGTATTCATAAAAGTAACGCTACATTTGACTAAAACAAAAAGTCGAAACATGGTAAATAAAACTTTTTTCTATTTCAAAGCGAACACTACATAAATAAGCTTTTAAAGTACTCTGAAAATGCTAGTATTTATCAAATAATTGTGTTTGCGTAGTAATGATATCACATTATCAAACTTTAGATAGTCAACTGCACACAACTCGACACAACACAGCCTTGGTGTATTTTATTTAGCTGCTAGTTCTGAGTCATTGAACCTTATTGAAAATGTACCTTGAACCCATTGAACCTTATTGAAATGCTAGTCTTGGTGTATTTAATTTAGCTGCTGGTTCTGAGTCATTGAACCTTATTGAAAAGGTACCTTGAACCCATTGAACCTTATTGAAATGCTAGCTCGACACAACACTGCCTTGGTGTATTTAATTTAGCTGCTTTTTCTGAGTCATTGAACCTTATTGAAAATGTACGAAAACATACCTGCAGAGGTAAAATACAAATGTACGCAAAATTTGCACAAGATAAATAATTTTAATTTCGTATGATAGAAATTAAATTTAATCATAAAACTTGTGTAGTTTGTTGGAAAAGGGTTCTTGTTGACCGAAAACTTTATTCTACTTTCACCTTTCAAACTTATAAACAAAGCGGATGAAATTAAAATTCTAAGCACGTTTTACTAGAAATATTATTTCTGTAATACAAAGTAAACATATAAATTACACTTTTAAATATTTCTCGGACTTTAGAATAAAATAGTTTATAAGTTTGATTTTTAAAAATTAATTTAAATTGGTTTTACTTCTCAAATTAAAATTCATCAAAATAAATTACAAATGTTTTCAACAAACCAATAACTAACTTAGCTTCTAAGGAGATCAAGTTCAATATCAGAACTTCTAATTCTGAGCAAACTTTAATATTCATTCTACTCAAGTCAATATTATGTCTGAAAGTCAATCAATGTCCAATACACTCAAACATAAATTTTTAACTCCACATGTCAATAATCTTTAGCCGGGGAGTGTCACACTATTTATTTTAGATCAAAGGCAAAAAGAATGACACTCTTCAGGCATTATGAGTAAATCTGAGGAGTTTATTGCTGAAAGGCAAATATTGGATTAAATGTGATTCGGGCCGTAATTGACTTTCGCTTTCTATAAAAATTTCTCCGCGGTTTAAATTAATCAATGTCAAAATATTTTATTGTTAATCAACTTCGTTCTTTTTCATATTTGTCGTTGAATAATTAATTCAATGTGATGTA
This sequence comes from Uloborus diversus, assembly GCF_026930045.1. NCBI lineage: Eukaryota > Metazoa > Arthropoda > Arachnida > Araneae > Uloboridae > Uloborus > Uloborus diversus. Next base: position 117,402,898 of record NC_072739.1, read on the forward strand.
GTATTCGTTGATGGTGCGGAGGAAAAAAAACACTAATAACGGAACATTGCCAAATAATACGTGGAATTCTTTTAATATTAATTATTGACGCACTTCAAGAAAGTAGAGCTAGCAATTGAATCTAAAATGGAAAAACACTTCCTTGCAATGAGATCGGGGGTTCTAAAAAGCTGGTCTTTTTTACTTTGACCGGTTCTCGGTTTTTTTATTTTGTTCTATTTTTAATTTTTTTACATTGAAAAAAACTCTACTTCAGAAAACTAAGTAAACAAATAAATTTGGGTAAAATACTTGAGATTTAACGGATATTTTTTAAACTTATGACAAATTTTTAGGACCTAAAGTGTTATTTTGCCTTAAAACTCTCACATGTGTCGTCACATCAGTCATTTGCTACATCTCACTTTTCAAAAATGGACGAGATTTTGTAGTTTTTTATTATAACATTCTGTGGTTTTATCCACGTACATACTAAGCAAAAAGAGCAGCTCGTTTTGGTATTAAAGATAGTTATAAATAAATTATAATAAAAATTAGTCTATATCGAAGATTTTCATTTTTGGTTTAGCGGTTCTTCTAATAAATAATCTGTTATTTTGCCTAAAAGTCTCCCAAGTTGAGTATGCTCACATTAGTCACTTGCTACATCTCGCTTTAAAAAAAAAACTAAATTTTGTAGTTTTTTTTTTTTTACAATAATTTGTGAATTTTTCCACAACGATTTATGTATACATAGCAAATAGAATAATAGTTTGTCTTTATATTAAAAATATTGTAAAAAATAAATTATAATAAAAAATTAAAACATATAACATATTTTTAATACCTAATCAAGTTTTCTTCTTTGTTTTGGAGTGGGAGGGGGGGGGACACCGCTTAGAGAAATTTTTTCACGAAGTGTAAGGTGAAACACCAGTAGTGGCCATTGCATCAGTAGTTGTCACTCCAAGGTCTAAACACACTAGTAGTGGCCACAGTGAAATATATTTTTAAACTCTGGGTCTACAATACTAATTACCCGTCTAGAAACTCAATGAGCGTATTGCAGACCAACTCTTCCTTAATCGTCCCAAATTTTTAAAAATGCCAGAATTTCAATTTGTTCAACTTTTTTATCCATTTTTTCCCAAACCTCAAATTAGATCCATTAGTGACCACTCCAAAATCTGAAAATTTCAGTAATGACCATCTCACATTCTCCCATCCGAAGAATTTGCATTACTTACTTGAAATTCAAATGACTCATGAGACAAGTTGATTCAATATGATAATTATATTAAATACCAATATACTAATCACAATATTGTTGTTCATTTCTTTCTTCAAAGTATATAAGTAAACTTGAAGTGGCCACTACTGGTGTTTTACCTTACAGGTCCGTGAACCAAAAAAAAAAAAAAAATTAAGAATCACTGGGTTTGAATAAATGAAACTATTAAAACATTTAAATGAGCGAAAACTTTTCAAGGCTTACTCATGTTTGTCATTATGATACAAGATTCAAACTCAGAACAATAACGGTAAATGTACGGTAGCTCAAAAATGACGAGTAGAAACAAGAAATTAGACAATGCACCTTCGATAAATACCTTCCGCCAACGCTCCTTCTGTATTTCGCTTGTTATTTTTTATTGTCTTTTATGGGTATTGATTTTTTCAAAATCAGCAAAAATCAAGTATTTGAATTCTTGGTTAGTTTATTCCTAAAAAAAAGAAAGGAAGAATGGAAACGGAATTATGTATTTAAAAAAAAAAAAAACAATTATCAAATATCTCTGTTGTGAGAGATGTTGGTAAAGCTGCATAAGCCCTCGTTGTAAGAAATAGTCTTTTTCTGTAAAACTTATCATATGCAAACATCAAAGACACAAAATTCGTCCAAGCTGAAAAACCCCTTTTGCTCTCTTTATTGCAAATCAAGCGTAGTTAAAATGCTTTTCATTTCAACTATTCATTTTTAAACTAGAAAGTTAATTTTATCTTAAGGCATATCTTCTTTAGTTTGTTCTTACCAAAATTATACAAAATTGCTAAAGTGTATATGTCAGCTTACAATTCAATTAACTAGGGATTCCCAAAATGGTGCCGCAGAAAAAGCTGAGAACTGTACCAATCATTCCTTGTTAATTAAAAAAAAAAAATGCTAGCAAAAAAAACTCTCTATTTCAGATGTTTTTCTTCAATCTAAAAAATGACGAATTAATGGTACTGTTCCTAAGATTAGGAACCTTCAAAAATCCATATTTTCAATAGGTAAAAAATCTATCTAATGATAACTAGATACACATCAATTAATTGATCACGATAACTAGCTAACAATAATGAGATATCTAGCTATCCATCTAAAGTGTTCATCTATCTAATAGATATTTGATACTATGGGCGCGAGAAAATTCTAATTCTTCAAGGAGTGCGACAACTTAGAAAAAATCAGAAACCTCTGCAATATATGCACTGTAAAAAAAATCCGGAAACGTTTCTGAGTATATCGTGCAGCTGTGGTTCATGAAAGTTTCAAAAATGTTTCTGAGTATTTCGGAATCCTCTTTCTGTAATGTCCAGAAACGTGTCTGAGTATTTCGGAATCCTCTTTCCATAATTTCCAGAAATGTTTCTGAGTATTCTGTGCAGCTGTGGTTCATGAAAGTTTCGAAAACGTTTCCGAGTATTTCGGAATTCTCCGAACAATTTTCAAAAACGTTTCCGAGAATTTCGGAATCCTTTTTCCATGGTTTTTTCTAAAATATAATTTTTTATTATAGTATTGCATACCATCATATCAGTTTCAATTCTTTCATATCTAAGAGCAATAATACAAGCAATTTTAGAATCATTCGTGGATTTTTTTTTTTTTTTTTTTTTTTTTGAATTTCTAATGACAAATAGCATGGTTAACAGCATAACATATGCATAGTTATAAATTTTTGAAAAATTATGAAATAATCTAGTAGTTTCATTCCTAATCACAAAATCGTCGGGGAATTGGAGGAGGGGGTGGGTACCTTCTGAAAAGTGGGGATTGTTTGTTAAACAATCTTAAACTTCAGTTTTTCTCTCAATATTTTCAAGACAAAACTATCAACATATTGTATTTTTAATGCAGAACTTAAAAATATATCTTGTATCAAACTTGATAGCTTTTATCTTCGGATAAAATTTGACAGGACTTACCTACCCTTCGCTCTCCGGAATTCGTTCACCTCAAGTCAATTTCTCTGACGAACAAAGTGTACCGAAAAGTACCAAGAGAGAAATTGATGAATTTAAATATGACACCAAGTCCCCCTGCTGGAACCATTCGGGTTGATTCTTCTGTTCTTGCCCTTTTCCAGCTCATCACAAATATAAATATTTATTCAAAATAGGTTACTGATTTTATTTTTACAGTGTGTGTTTTAAAATGCAATATATATTTTATTTATTAAAACATTGAACTCTATTACATGATTATTCCATTTCATATATACGAGAATCCCCCCCCCCCCCACCATAAGAGTGATGGTGCACCCATAAAATGCTATAAAGCGCCCCCCCCCTTAAAAAAGCAACCCCCTGAAAATGTCAATGGCACAGTCTGCGTGGTGAACGCCCCTCGTCTTCTCCCCATATGTACATTGTATATTAATAATATAGTTTTTAAAAATGATCACTTTTAAAACAATGACATGAAATAATATTACTTTTTATTTTGGCATGTAAATGCAGCTGTTCCCTTTTTGCCACTGACTCATTCCTCCTGACTGTCCTACATTAAACTAGTATGCATGCAGTAGGTACTGTCCTGAGGAAGACAAATTATAGGGACTTGTTTCTTAATTTAGCCGAGGTAAATAACCTCTACTTTTAATTTTAGGTTTAAGCTCTTGTTTATTGCATATAGTTTAGCATATGGTGCGTTTGGCCCAATGTAATGCATATATTAGAGCTTAAACACTCTCTATTTAGTAAGTAGTTTAAGATCTTTTGGTCTTTTGACCATATTTATCGAATCGTCCACGGCTGATGAGCTCCGAATTCAACCTTTCAACTTTATTCTAATAATTGCTACTTTTAATTTTCTTTTTCTCATTGCCATTCATTGCTTCTGTATTTCATATATATATACAAAAATATATTTTTGAGAAATAATTCTTGTTTGTTATATTTGCAGCTTCTTTCCCTTAAGGGCAGGTACATTGCAACTAAAATAAATCGTACTAATGAAGCTCTGCTGAGATAAATAATATTTCATGTATAATATAAATTATAAATCAAAGTATCATATACATTATAAATCAAAGTATCATATAAATTATAAGTCAAATACTTTAATATGGTGTAAAAATACTAAATTATTTATTTTATTAAGTCTTTTTTTTTTTTTTTTTGCTTTTGAAAAATTGAGGCTCGTAAAACGAAAAAAAATGAAGACACTTTTAAATACATATATGAATCTATTTGTTAAAGAAATTAATACACATTTAACTAATTTAAAGCGTTTCGCTAATGCAAATATTTAAAGAGATGTCGTCATTTAGATAATACTGAAGCACTATGTTCCTAATTACAAGAGATAGTTTTTTTTTTTTACTTCATACAATCTAGCTACACTGTTTACAAGAGAATGAAAACATGCAACCTTAAAGACGAACTATCAAACCTCAAAATTTGCATATTATAACATTTAATTCATAATGCTTGATACATAAATGTTTAGCCAAATATTAACTGAGATTGACACATAAAAACAAAATAAACAATAACACTTATTTAAAGTTTTTTATAATCTTCAATTCATAAATTTTACAGAATAAAACTAGACACACTTGCACTTTAAATATGTGTTCTGTGTAATGTAAAATATTTTCAAGTTGCAATAGTTCACAACGAAAAAATGATACGGAGGAAAATAGTTTTTTTAACGAGATTTATATGAACTAAATCACTTTAAAGTAATAGAGTTGCAAAGCGACTTACCTATTCGTCGGTGGTGGTCTTTTGCAGGCTTTGGTCACCAAAAAGGTGATTTTTATGACAGAATAAAATTCTGCCTAAAAAAATTACCCATTTGGTAGAAAGAAGAAAAGTATCCAAGAAAAAAGTAAATTACCTACACAAGTTATGCGACGCAACGAATTTACATGACGTCCTCTCATCAGTTATTTGGTTTTTAATTTCAGTTTGTATTCCTTCCGCGAGCATGCGTCGAGAAGTTGCCCTTCGTACTTAAAAATAAGTGACATAGCTTCAAATTCAATCTCACGACGATACATTAGCAAGAAAATATAAGACTTTAAAATTATCTTCAGTGAATTCATGCGAGGAACAAAACTTCTACTAATGTGCGAAGTAACACTCATCAAGGCCATGAGTCATCACTTCCTCTTACTTTTCTAGAAAGAAGAACAACTTATTGCTTTAGATCAGGATTTTGTTTCCGGAAAAGAATTTTTCTCTGAGACAAAAAAAAAATACCGATTTTTTTTCTTGCGCAATAAGATTCTTCGTTTTCATTGCGTGCTTTCACGAGTTTCAGTTTGGATTTGGTGCTGGACTATAAAATTGCCGTGTGAGCTGCGCAGGCGTCGACTCTTTCTTTCTTGTTAAACGGGAAAGGTATTTTATAAGAGCAGAAAACTGCCGAGGGCGTTCAAATCTGTTTATTACGGAAAGCTTTTTTGTATATTCAGAGACATTTCCGAGATTTTTTACAGTGTGATAATTGAATTGTAAATGAATGAATTACTTTGTATAACAAAGTAACAATAAGAAAAATAACGTCATAAATGTAAAAGTTTTCAACAAAGTTGCAGACACGTGTTTCTGAGAGGGACTCTCGGAAACGATGTAGAAAAGTGTGATTTTTCGATGTAGGAAAGCTTTAGGGAGCTTTTCTACATCGAAAAGCTTTAGTGAGCTTTTGAAAGTAGTCATCCGACAAAAGCCAAAAGCTCAATTCGCAAATGACTTTACATCCATGACCTTATAATTTTCTGCGTTGAAAAGGGTTTCTTAAAACCCTAAAACACGTTTGCAATTTGGGCATTTATAACGTTCTTTTCCCAACTGTTAATTGAATGGTATTCTAATAGAGTTAAAATGATTCTATGAAATTCTAGAAACAAAAGCAGTTCTTGACATGACATTTATTCATTTATAATGTTATTTCCACAGATTGCCAAATGAGTATCTGTCAACACGGAGAATGCCACGTCCTCAACGAAGAACCAGGATACCATTGTGACTGCGAAACAGGTTGGTTCGGCGACGTATGCGACAAGTTCGACTCCTGTTCCCTCAGCCCTTGTGAGAATTTCGGCATCTGTCGTAACGTCTCTAGCCACAAGTACCGCTGCGATTGTCTCTCGGGATTTTCCGGACAGAACTGCAGTGATTTCAATCCCTGTGCCCTGAGGCCATCCCCGTGCCAACATGGTGGTCGCTGTGAGAGTACAGCCAGCCACAAGTATCAGTGCTACTGCACCAAGGGATACTACGGGAAAACGTGTCAGTTCTTCGATCCATGCTCTCTGGAGCCTTGCCAGAATGGCGGCAAGTGCTTAAACGCTTCTCAAGTGGATTACAAATGCAATTGTGTTCCGGGTTATACTGGTAAGTGAGTTTTGATGCGCTTACAAAGAAAATGAAATAACACATTTATAAGTGGTTTTGAACTATCCCACTTTTCGTTGTTAAGTATTAGGTTGAAAGTTCTTCACTCGTTATAATTCTGCTTTTCGCCTACTATTCGTTATCCCAAGTTAGCCAAAAAGGTGCTAAGGGAGAAAGATTTTTCACCGAGATTGATGAATTTTTCAAACGAAACTAGAATTAAAAATCTGAAATACGCGTTCGACTGTAAAGGATGAATACAGTAAATAACTCAGGGTTTGCGAGAACAGAAAATGTCTTGACATATTTTCAATTCTCAAATTTTGTTCATAGAAAAATTTGCATCTTTTCTCACATTTGTGCATAACGCCCATAGCTAGTTAGTTGACATTTTAAAAAGTTCCCCAAAAACGTATCCATTTTTTCCCTTACTTTTTTTCCACAATTTATTCTTTTGGATACTAAAATGAACAGCTCACATTTTATTATATGAGTTTCTTCAAACAATGATTTCCCTATTTGTTTTCCCTGAGATCCCCCGCACCACGATGTATCGGTTTTAGGTGATCAGGCTAATTGAGCATATGGGACCACAAGGACAGTTCAATACAGTACAGCAAATACAAATAAAAATACATAAACAACACAATACAGTGTCAGTAATACAATCACAATACAGAGTACAGTACAAGACAATGCAATATAATATCAGTAGCATCCTTACGAATAAATCACCTCCTGATGCATAGCGTATTTCAAGGAAAAAATTAGTGTTTCAAAAATTTAAAAACTAATAATAATATTGTAAAAGATAAAATCACTGTAGGTCCGATAGGAATCAATTCATTTCATTAAAGATAGAAATAAATAATTTGTGTTGGTAAAATACTCTTTTATTTTTAGCGCTATATCGCTATACAATATGCGCTAGCGAGGTTGTTAACAGTAACCAAAGGGGAAAGTACTGGATTTTCACGAGGCTTTAAATTTCGCAATTTTCACGAGCTTGTCATATTCGCGAAAATTTAAGATACGCGAAATTTTGTTTTGGATTTTTCAACTGTCAGTTCGGTTCATATAAAATTTGCGAAATTTTCAGCTTGTAAAATCACAGATATCTTGATTTTTTGCGAAAGTTGAGGATCGCGAAAACAAGTGCTTTTACAGTACCGAAAAGTACAAAATTACGCTTGTGAAATCACACCTCTTAAAATAGAAGATTCGATGGTGATCATGGTGCTGCCATCTCTCGCCTACAGTTGAAAGCAACACTGCAATAATGATAAAAAGCAATGCAGAGATGAGTTTCGAATGAGAAATTAGAAATGTCCATCTAAAGTATTAAATGTTTCGTTTAATGAGTATATGTAATTTCAAAATTTCAATGTTCCAAATAGTAGTCTTTTCTCTGCATGTTACATTTGTAAATGTTTCAATAAAATGACAAAAAATTAAAATAAATAAATACTATTGAAGTTGAATATAAACAAGGTCCATACTAAGTTTTTTTTTAAGTTTTACTATTGTTATGAATACGTGTTTCATGCAACTTAAGGGAAAGTATAAAAAAAAAACCTGTGACCCTTTTCCTCCAATCAACTCTAATTTGAATTCTGAAACTTTGAATTCAAATTATGTTTTTCGCAATCACGAATTGCGACAAGACCCTACTCATTAGAGTTATTGTTTCTAGAAATGGCTCCCCCCCCCCCCAAGCATGTCCCTCCTCCTGGGTGGTTATGTGTGTGCAGGCTTAAGTGTGTGCACGCATGCCTGTGTATGTGTGTAAAGCGCGCGCGTGTAGGCGAGGGTGTATGAGCATGCGTGTGTAGGACATGGACGCCACCACCCAGCAGAAGTGGATTCCGGGGGACAGTGCTCAGGACCAGAGCAGCCGTGCCGGTGCCGCCGCCGGTGGGCGGTGGTGCTGCTGGTCCAAGCTGAAAAGGAACCACAACGTCAAGGACTGTCAAATGAGAACAATAAGCAATCGTGATTGCTCAATAAAGCTTTGTTAAAATTTTTGCAGTCGCATCGAAATTTAATATTTTTTTTTAATATTCAAATCAATTTAACTGTCTAAAATGAATCAAATGTTTTCTTTTATACAAGATCTGCAGGTCATGATCAATAATTTTAATAAAATGCAGAGAAATATTTGAAAAAAAAAAAAAAAAAACTCACTGCAGAGTTTCTTATCATTACATTCAAGGGGATTAAGGGTAGACATATACAAGAACTAACTTTTTCTTTTGAGAAAATCATAAAATAAATAACCTCACTGACAAAAAATATTTGGGCAAAGTTACAAACTTTTACAGTTCCTGGCGTACAAAAAAACAAATAAATAAGTAAATAAACATACAAATTAATTAAGATCTTAATGAAAATTTTCATGCATGAATATTTAAAAATAAGTTAGTAAAGTTTACTCCTGAAAAACTACTCAGGTAGAAACATAGAATGCCTTAGAAATATAGAATAAGCCTTACTTCAACCGTCATAAATATTCTCAGATATATTAAAGCAAATTTCAACTGAGGCTACCGACACAACGTTTTCTCGCAAGAATCTCCCTTCGAACCTTGGGTATTTTCTCAAGGAGGTAAATAAGAAAAGCATCGGAATGTAAAAGCAAAATAAATTAAGAAAAAATATACCTTCTTTAGTCTTTTCCTAAATGTTTACATAAACTACTATATTCATTAATAAAAATTTAAATATGTTTTGTTCTTATTTTTTGTTTCATTAAGACATTTTTCTCTTGCCAGTTTTAAAATGAAGAAAAAAAATGTTGTTACTTTATTTTGCGAGAATTACGCTCTCTTAGCAATGAAACAGACAAAACAAAACGGTATTGAACAACATAATAATAATAATATCATTATTATTAAATAAATAAAATAAACATTAATGTATGAAGAAAATAAATAATGTGTGCAACAGTATTAAAGTAAGTTGCACATGCACGTTTCGTGGTTAAATTTAACTCTTTCATTTATTTTTTACGTAAACGAAAATTATGTAACTTTATTTGCTGGAATTACATTCTCTTACAGATGAAACAGATAGAACAAAGCGGAAATGAACAAAATAATAATAATATTATTAATAATAATTAATAAATAAAACAAACATTAATGAATGAAGAAAAAAAATAGTGTACATTACTATTTGCAAAGTAAGTTGCACATACACGTTTCGTGGTTAAATTTAACTCTTTTATTTATTTATTTAATTATGTAAACTAAAAAAAGTTTCACATTGGAAACAAAACACCAATTTAAATACATTCTTAAGAAAGGAAAGATTCAAAATGCTCTATGGTTTCTTCTACAGCTAATACAGTTTCTATGACTCAAAAAAACATCCAAGTTTTTCTCCACAAAAATTAAGCGTGTCTCTTTACGAAATGTATGAAAATGAAATAAAATAGCATCGAGTGCACATAATTTCCAAGTTATGAATCGAACGTTGTAAGACTTTAAATTTGTGATTAAGACGTGGAATTAAAAAAGATTGAACCATTTATTAACTTTCTAACATAACAAGATAACGCGTTTATGAGAAAAAAAAATTTAAATGATACTTAGAATTTTTTTTTAAAGATTAGCAAACACTTGGAAATACTACTTAACATAGCCTACTATGATGGTGAAAAATTCAATAAGGGGCTGCCCACATGTTATGTCACACATTTTTTCAATTTGTTAACCGCTCCTCCTTTTGTGAAAGTGTCACATTTCATCGTACCCCTTCCCCTTCATTGTCACATGTCACACTATTTTTCATCATCATTTATTGTAAAAAAATGCGTGACTTCCTGAACCCCCTCCCTCCTTCATGTCACAAACTGTCACAGTTTCACGCCCCCCCCCCTTTCCTCCTTAAAGCGTGACGTCATTGGGAACAGCCCCCAATTAAAATAAAGTCGATCAAAGCACGACATTATTATGTCAGTATGTGTCTTATTAACACGCGTCTGGAAATAAATCTTGATTAAAATTATTTTGCAAAACTTGAAGACGCGAAATACTAAATAAATCTTTTGTAATTGCAACGACAGTTTAAAAATGCAGTGGAAATAATCTAAATTTGTCATTTTCATTCATTTGCATATCATTATTCTCAGTTTAATTTAACGTGCATATTGTTGTTACTCACAATGCAATTAAGCGCGTTGTTTATGTTAAACAAAGGAACTGGCTGACAATTTTGCTCTATTTACAGGTAAACAATGCGAGATCGACATCGACGAATGTGCTTCAAATCCCTGCAAACATGGCGCCACCTGTCGGGACGCAGTGAACGCATTCCACTGCCATTGTCCCAAAGGATACAAAGGGAAGCGATGCCATCAAGTTGGTACGATATTTAATGTTATTTTTAATGCTTTGAATTATGAAAATATTAATAATCGTCATTTGATGAAAAGGATAACAAATAATGAATAAAAGCTAATATTTTCTGTACTTTTTATTTTTGGGTTTCTGATATTGCTAAAAACGGAACATTTAAGCACAATTGTTAGGACCTTTTTTCCCCCTAGGGACAGTACAGTTAAAATCTTTATACATGGGCCCTTTCACGGAAAACAGTCATTTAGTCCCCCCACGTGACGCCACATGTATTGCGTTGAAAATGATAGTTTAAACGGGTAATAAACAAAATTTTGTTGCTTAACAAATTACAAACGTATGTGACATTTCTTAAGCAAAACATTTTGTCATTTCCTTTTGCAGTCATTAATTGGACAAAATGGCTACTTTTTCATCGAATGGCCCACACGTGTTTTAAATATAATTTTTAGTAATGATTTTTATCGAGACTCTTTTAGTTGGTACCAGCCTCTCCTCTTTTAGCAGCGAAAAAAAGCGGAAGCTTTTTGGGAGGGTCCATTCTCAATTTACTAAATAATTTTCTGAATTTTACCTATTAATTAAATTTGAGCGTTCGCACATTCTACACCCATATTGCATCTACTGCGAAAGGACATTAGGTATCATCAAAAAAATAATTATTGCTATCAGAATTATTTTAAAATCCAGTGTTGCAATAATGTGGCCAAATTTGCCGAATCTTTAGAAAAATATTGCCAAATGAAGAGATTTTAGGAGATTAGTACGACCTCCCCCATCGGGAGGTCCCCCCCCCCCCTTCTACTCCCGGTGTTAAAGTGGTCGTGTGAAAATTTCCAACGGTCAAATCAGACCAGAGTGTCCAAGACCAATAAGCATGTGAAGGAAAAAAATCTTAAAGCAAAATGAAGAAACGTAATTAAAAATGCAAACGAAAATTATTAAAAGAGAAATAAAATTCTTAGATAGATATTTCGAGGAGTGCTACAAAGCAAACAATGTCATTAGTGGAAAAAAAAGAACAAAAATTAGGTCCCAGTAACTGGAACACGCAAACCAAAAATCCAATAAATTATAATTAGAAAGAAACATCTACGGACTATCTATACTGACTAAAATGCTTCACCCAATTTACAGGGCGTTTATCAAGTCTTGCGCTGATAAAAAACAAAATCAATTATATATATATATATATATATATATATATATATATATATATATATATGGATTTAGATTTAAACGATTTATATCTATTTTTATTTTATTTAGATTTATATATATATATATATATATATATATATATATATATATATATATATATATATATATAATATATGGATTTAGATTTAAACGTAGTTCTTGTTTTCTTCTTGATTCTTTTCTCAAAGATTGTTTTTTCAAAGTTAATACTCTTTTTCATGTTTACCTTTTGTAGTTCAGAGATGATTTAGACAATTTTCAATTTCGTGTCAGGCACTAGCGCAGCCAGAATTCAGCTAGAGAGGGCAGGGGGGGGGGGGGGTTAAGGATTTATTAATGACTGTCCTTATATGAAAAAAAAACTGTCATATTAGAATTGGCAATTTGGGTGAAAATTAAAGATTGTGGGGGGGGGGGGGGGGGGGTTGTCCCTCAATACCTCACTTGCTGATCCATTGGGAGTTTTATATCTTCGTAAACGCCATTTTAAGTTTCCGATATTCGCTCCACTTCCGTACTAAATCAGTGAAATCCCGGAATCTAATCCAGTGAAATCACGGAATAACGAATAATTCGTTTCAACGAAATTAATTATAGTCCCGATTTAATTTCCATAACTTTGCTCTAATTCTATTGCAACGAAATTCCCGTTACAACAAGCAAAATTTGCCGTCCTTTGAAATTCGTTATTCACTGCATTGTAATATTGTACCAATGAGAAAGGGGACATGATGAGAAAGGAATCAAAATAAAAAAATATATAATTATGTATAAATCAAACTTTTTTTTTTTTTTTTTAATGTTTTCTTAACGCATGATTATTGGTGTAACTGTTAGGATTTTACTCATTGTACCCTATGGTGGTTCAAAAAAACTTTTTTTTCAGCTGAAGTTCAGGACACCCCCCTATTTCTTTAAGACTTACTTATAGTATTATGCAGTAAAAGTTTTTTCATACTCAAATTTTAAGAGGGTATTCAATGACCCCTTAATTTAACATTAGCTGCAGCATAGAAAATACCTCAAGTTTTAAAACATTTAAATTCACCATCTGTTTTCTTTTCTCTAAAAAATTATTTTATTGCAATGTATAGGCATATTACTAGTGTGTATTATACTACGTAGCATTGCTTTTTCAGTTCAATGAATTTTTACCCCCCCCCCCTCTCATATTTAATGAAATTGGGGGGAGGAGGTTGAGCACCCTCTTCCAGTTCAAATAAGAAGCTAAGATTCTTCCAGTTTATTACTATCCACAAGTCTAAAAGTATTAAGGGGTGTCCCGTTATCTAGGAGAAACTTTTTTCACATGTACTTTTGAACCACCGTACTACACACTCTGTATTTCAAAGATTATTTTCCAGCCCATTTTTTCCTCTAAAAAGTAGTGAACAAAGAAAAGTCAAAAAGTTTAATCTACGCTTCCATTAACTCTTGCACTCTCTTAATCTTCATCCCACCAGAGCACTGCTCCACCGATACGACCTACAGCACGAAGGGTATATTTCGTTGGAACTCCACATCCCACGGGAGGACCCTGGCGATAGAATGTCCCTTCGGTTCCACGTATCTTGAGCGGGAATCGGCGACAGGCGCTGCCAGGAGGCGATGCTTTCTCTTGTCCAATGGATCAGTTGCCTGGGGACCTGTGGACTTGGAGAATTGCAGAGAAGAGGTGAGAGCAGATCCATTTCAATTCCGGGTGTCTTTTCTCCGAAGAGATGTACAGCTTGATTCATCTTTCTTCTGCTTGAGTGGTAGTAGATTTTGAAGGGAGATAATATCTTTCTGAGTTAATTTAATTTTTTTTTTTTTTTTTAATTATTGCTATTGTTTATTTTAGCTTTATTTCACGTTTTTTTTTCCTAATATTGCAGTCAAAAGAGCAAAAACATTGATTAAAACTGAAAGGAAATAAATATTAATATTATAATAATAGAAAACATGATGGAGGCGGAAACCTTGCCGCAAATACTGGATATATTTCTTTGTGACTCTTCAATACTTAGACAAGTAACAAATGTACCGGATGATCAAAAAAATTGGTATAAATTTGAAACATTAATAAATCACGGAATAATGTAGATAGAGAGGTAAAAATTGACACACATGCTTAGAATGATATGGAGTTGTATTAGAACCAAAACAAAAAATAGTTCAAAGAGTATCCGACAGGTGGCGCTTCATCTGATAAGAAAAGCAATAATTAGCATAACAAATTATGACAAAGCAAAGATGCTGCTCTTTACAGGAAATGCTCAATGTGCAACTAATTCTCTCTCTATGACATGACAGCCCCTTTTATACACGATTTTCATACGCAGTCACTGATGCTTTGCTGTCCAGCGCCATCTGTCGGACATTTTTGAACTATTTTTTGTTTTGATTCTAATAAAACCCCATGTCATTCGAATCATGTGTGTCAATTTTTACCTCTCTATCTACATTATTTCGTAATTTACTAATGTTTCAAATTTATACTGACTTTTTGATCACCCGGTATATTCAAATAAACTGCAAAATACAAAATATATGCAACTAAATAGCCATATGTTCATAGCAACTATGTAAGACAAACTTGATCTGTTAACCTAGTATGTTTGGCAATATACTCAGAAAAGAGGCCATGTCAGCCTAGTGGGAAGCTGTCCTTGATAAGGCCCGGCTCGGAGTCCAAGCAGCATAAATTTTATAAGTTTTATAGGGGGAAGGGGGGTGGCAACCATAGGCACAAGCCTTGGCTCTCGGCGGCCCTGAATATAATCAGTAGTGAAGTCACTCCCTAAAGTGTTTATGGCGAGCATAGCTTCGGGGGGATCCAAAATATAAGCTACCTCTTTGTGACTATCAATATTGTAGGGTTTTAACTATTGATGATGAAATAGTCACTTCTGCGTATCAACCGGAAAGTGACATTGATGCAACTAAATGTCTCTAAAGTTTAAGAAAAAAAATATTTGATGGATAACATAACATTACGTGATATATATATTTTTACAATATTTTAGTAACATTTAACTCCGCAAATGTATGTGTCACAAAGATCCAAAGATTCTTCACCCATTTCAAATGAGGCAGTGAAATCAGTTGACTTGGTCTAACAGCAGATGAGCAGTCTCAATTGAGCAATATAGCAGTTGGTGGGTCACATCACATGAAAGTTAAAGAGGAAAACATTTAAAAGCAAGTAGCCAGAGGGACACTTTTAATGTACAGCCGCATTTTCATTTTTAGTTCCACTTTGACTGGGATTTCTATTTTTCTGGAAGCAAGAAGACGCTACTCTAAACGAATCTTTTGATACTGCGCATAAAAGTTGCGTGCAGGGAAAAATTTCCGCCGGCAAATCGGCTGAAGACTACTTTCTTGTTTTTATTTTAAAAATACATTTCTGGATAAATCAGTAACGAGAATTTAAAACGGAGTTTAATGACTAAATTAAAGATATCTACTAGCCACTTGCTATAAAATAAAGTTTTAGTGTTCCAAATCACCCTTTACATTCACAGTTCCTGAAAAACGCTCATTTTTCAAGTGCCTCTAAAACCTGTTAAACTCAAAATTGTAAGCTCTATTTTCTAAGGGATGTAGTATTCAATGATACTGATCAATAATAAAAATATTAAAATTTCGAAATCGACGTTTTTGAGAAAAATTCAAAAATTGATTTGATTTTTTTTTTCAAAACACAGAAACAAGAAAAATTAAGCACATATTTTCAAATGATGCACACTATCTCAAAGAGAAAATGATCATCTTTCAAATATTTGCTACAAAATTTCATGTCCTATCCCGGAGATTAGACAGAACGTTCTGCCGAAAATTACTAGCATTTTATATTTGGTCTGTAGAAGTTTTTTTCTTCTGCTGTAGCATTTATTGTCTTTCTAGAGCTTCAAAAACGCAGAAGATTTGACTGGGGAGCTTTGGATGCTAACAGAAGATCCGAAGCATCTCAATGTGGAGCGTCTCCAAGCGGCAACCAAACAAATAGAAGGAGTGATTGAATATGCTATTTATGACAAAAAGGTATTAATAAACTTTCTCTTTTTAGAAAAAAATTCTTAACACGCAAAAAACATTTTTTTTTTTTCACTTTAACACTGGAAATCGCATTCCCATCAATTTTGTCCAAGAATCTTCTTTTAAAATTCTTATTCAACTGCTTACAAACTAATTACACCGAAAACAGCTATCAAGCGTTTGAACCTCGATCACCAAACTCTAATATAAATGAAATTGATAATATATACGTGTGATTGATCTCTATACAAATTCACAGTTTACATTGAATCTCGTCCAAATTTGGTGGGCAAGTATTTTTCCTCCCAAGAAGGGTCGTAAGGGGTTTTTGAGCGCCGAAAAAGTACCGAACCGATCATATTTTAACCAGTTACCCTAAGTTGACATAGGGGAAGGTTACCGTCAATGAACCACATAACAGTTTTCGATTTTTTAGAAAGGAAATCCAACTCAAATTTCACGTTAATTATAGGAACAATTTCTCGGTATATTTCACTTTTAATAATAATATTCACTTTCGTAATAAACATACACAATAAAGAATGAAAATTTTAAAAATATGTATGTTTTAGCATGTGGTTCATTCATGGCAACCTGCTTCTATGGTTGGACCATCGAGTTACCATTGATGGACCACATTCTCAAATTAAAAAATCGACTAACAAATATTTATAACAGGCGATCAACAAACACTACAAATAATAATAAGTTATAGAAAAAAAATATTTTCTAAAATGTTTTATTTTCGGAGAAGAAGAACATAAAACGAGCTGATGTGTGCATCACATGACTTCCTTTTACACCAATTTAATGCTATTTCCCTATTATTGCAATTTTAATGGGATTCTCTCTCTAACTCTTTAAATATCACTAGCAATGGCCACATTGAAAGCAGATTAAAAAAAAAAAAAAAAAAATCGCCAAATTTTTCGCCAAGTTGGCGACAAAACTTGGCAACCAAAAGACTGGCGATATATCGCCAAGTGACCGCCAAATTATAACACCACTTGAGTTTGCATCGAAATTAACAATGATTTCCCCCCAAAAAGGTGCAAAAGACCCCTTTAGAAACACCCGAATGCAACCAAAATAGGAGGTGCACAACTAGACCCCACTACGAGTCTATGTACCAAATTTCAACTTTCTAGGACATACCATTTTTGAGTTATGCGAGATACATACGCACATACGCACATACGCACATACGCACATACATACAGACGTCACGAGAAAAGTCGTTGTAATTACCTCGGTGATGGTCAAAATGGATATTTCGCGTGTCTATACATTCTTAGGCACTTTTCCGCATGTGGTCGAATCGAAAAAAAAACTCAACATTCATTTGGGGGTGAGCAAAATGGAAATTAAGGGCGATTTTTGAGTGAAAATTTTTTCGCGAATACAATACTTCTTTTTTTGTAAAAGGAAGTAAAAACCTAGCACTTACACAACACACAGCTGTTGTCATCACACATCTTTCACTACTTGATATTTTCCCAGCCTGTGCAACATCGTTCTTAGCTAGTATCTTTGCAACCTTTTTTGAACTGTCGGGAGTTTTGTTAAATCCATTTTGAAAATTTTCGTTCGACGCAAGATTGTGTTGCTCTATAAAATGTCAAAGAACTTATTGATTATTTTATTACTAAAACCAGAAGTTTAAGTCTCAAACTACCAGAGAATCTAGTACTAGCATACTTTTTGTCTTAATTAAATCTATCGGACATGTTATTTTTCTCAGCCTCTTGAAAAGTCAACTCCCTCGATTTTTTGGAAATAATTCCAAAAACGTCTTCTCAAGTTTCAAAATATGATTCACTAATTATATACCTATTTCGGAGGGCTTATCTCCTAAATTTCTAATAAGTGACTAAGGTAAGAACAAACTGGTTTTTATCTTTCATGCGACTCTTTTAGGTTACTTCCAGGACACTTCATTGTCGGTAAACTTCTTTAAGACCCATGCCACCATTTCTGTAAGCTACTGTAGCACGTTACATGCTCTGATTGTCCACTGGCCGTATTTTACTATTTTTTGCATTTTTCTGGAACAGCAAAAGTTTTTGATACCGTATTATCATATATTAAATTTTTAATCTTTTTTTTTTAAATTTGAGGTGAAGTCATAATAATGTGAAAGTTGTTTCACAAATTACTGAGAAACCTTTTTTTATTATTATCACATATTTGTTTTTAAACAATTGAGCAATTTTCAAAGGTAATTGAGCTGATGCAACAACAATTATTGAATGAACCATTTTGTCACATGGTCCATTCGTGAAAGCACATAGTGGTCCAATGATAGTAACTGCGTCATTTTGAATATTTTTATGAATGTTACTGTTGTGATGAATCATGATGAAACATGAAGTATGGGGTATTCTGCTTGAAAGGGCACGCTTTTAAGTCAATGTTCACGCTTAATTGATCAGTGATATTCAAAGCATGTTAGATCGAAATGAAAATCTCAATAATTAGTAAGATAATGGTAGAAATTTTATCTGACCGATTAACACTATGATAAAATAATTTTAGCTACTTTACCACTTTATAGTAGACTGCTTTCAGACAAAGGAAGGTTCTAAAACTGATTATGCGTCTGCACAAACTCTGGTACAGGAAATACCTTCGCAGTCTAGTCATGAAACCGGTTCATTGACTGCAACAGTCCCCTAAAATGGCTCTTTCTACTGGAAATAATTATCGGATAGTCTCGATTTTAGCTTCATTGGAAAGCCCGTGGAAAATTCTGGCATTATTCTGACGGGAAATGTACGCTATTATTTTTCATTCATTCAAGCCAATTTGTTCAACATGCGTAACTTGACATTTCTTTTATTTTCGAGATAAACCGTGCAACGCCGGGTAACGCAACTAGTATATTGTCTTTTAGTCCACATCAAAAGCTCATTAGAGTTAAATGTACAAATTCTACCCGCTAGGTTCAATAGAATCATACTAAAGCTATGACTCCAAATCAGTGCGAACAAGACCTCTTCAAGCTTCAGGGACGATTAATCTAAACGTCAAATTAGATCAATTATTATTATCAACACCAATCAATCTTTTAAAACTTGATCTTGAACTAATGAAAACTCAGACGATTATTTAAAATTTTCCTTGAATTTATTAATTGTTAAAGATTGTTTCTTCACTCAATGAAAGATCAGACAATATTTTTCATTTTACTCAAATTTATTACTTTTTTAAAAGTCTAATTTTAAATAGTAAAAGAGCAGGTTATTTTTTTTTTAATTTAGTTTGATAATATTTAGGTTAAAAATAAAGACGTTGAACTAGATATAATATTAGAAGCTACCTTCTTATCTTTCAAACATTTTATGTTCACCGTAATACATACATACATACAAATATATATATATATATATATATATATATATATATATATATATATATATATATATATATATATATATATATATATATATATATATATATATATATAATCTTGTACGCAGTAGAAAGATACTTAAACAGTATAAAGATTTCTCCTGCAAGTTTTAATACTTAATCTTATTTATATGTCTAAAGTTTGAACTTTATGACTTTTGTTAATTTACGCATTAATTTCATTATATTTTCATTTCAGATTGCGCAAAATATGCTCTCTATAGTGAGCAATATGTTGGCCATCAATGAATCGCTGTTAAGGCTTGGAGATTTGAATGGTACTACAGCAACTAGGTAATGGATCATCATTATTTGCGTGAAATCTTTCTAAATTGAAAATATTCTTTTAAAAAATATCGTTTAATATAATTTTGAAACTTTTTTTTTTTAATGTAAACCAATTTTTTCAAGAATTATTTGATGGTTTTGGTTCTTTCGGAAATTTTTATTTCTTCAAGTCAACTTTAAAAATATATTAGATAATAAACATTAAAAAAATGAAGTAAGACAATCAAGACCTAAAACCCAAAATAAACATATAAAATGTACAGTTCATCTCGCATTTTCATACATTGGCCAATGTAAAAGTTGGAGAATTTGGTTCATTACTTATTTATCGACAGAACCATAACGTTAGTTATTAACGGAATAAAACGAATATAATTTATAGAAATGTTTTTTTTTTTTTTTCAAAAATCGACAACAGAAACAGCAAAAATTAGCTAATGAGAAACAATTATGTTTGTCCTCATAGACGGCTAAAATTAAAATAAATTCCTACTAACTGTCCCATGGGAAACATTTGCACTCAAATGCAATTCAAGAACAGTCATTGGTTAGTTAACATATTCAGTGTATCGTTAAATCATAATTGAATGCGAGATAAAATAGTAAACGACTAAAATCTATATTAGTTCGACTTCGTTAATTCACAATAAGTGAACGATTTTCATTCTCCCCCCCCCCATTTCTTGTGAGTGTTTTTTCTTTTCTTTTTTCCAAACTTTTAAATTAAGGGAAAAACACTTTAAACTATTTTTTTAAACAATTTTTTTAAAAATCTAAGTTCTTTTAAATAGATGGTACCCGTTGTTTTTGGCGTTGGCATTCAAAAATCCGCTTTTTTTTTTCTTTTTTTTCGGAAAACAGCCAAACTGCATGTTTTGTTTATTTTTCGCCATACCTCTGAAAAAATCTTTCAAATTACGTGTAACAAAAGAATTTGAACGAAGTATAAGGAAATTACACTTAAAGAAAAAATAATAATTTTAAGAAATGACATATATGATCATGTATAATATTTATTTCAATCACTTTTCTCTCACAGAGTAACCAATCTGGTCGATCGATTTGCTTCTGAAGTTAAACTACAACGTGGAGAGAGTCTAATGCTTCAGACAGAAAACTTGGTCGTGAAATCGGTTTCTTGGGATCCAGAAGTTAGTGACCTTTCCAACGAAGACCTTACTTTTTCTGTACATTACCAAGCTAGACAAAGAAGAGGCTTCTCGGGTAATAAGGGAAGATACAGACCCCTACCACCTTCACAGACGTTCTGGGACGAAATGCAGGATGAAAGCACAACATCATTTTACAATGTAAGTTAATATTTTCGGTATTTTTTTATGTGTTTGAAACATGTTTTAAAAAAATCAATATTTTCTTGTTTGTGAGTTTTATATTTTTTTTTCTAACGTTGAGCTGCAAAATAAGAGATTGTAAAGTAAATATTTGCTTGGCATATTTAGAGGTCCATTTCCTACATTACCTATCATTAAACTTTAAACTAAAGATTAAGAACTTTCGAACAAGAAACGAAATATGAAACTGGAAAAATAATATCCTTATATATTCTATGGAATAAAGTGGCCCCTACATCGTGGTGGGTATTTGTTGCCAGCTTCCAACACTGTGCACCAAAATTATCTTCCCTTCCTCCCATCATGTTTCGCGGTGGATGTTTATTCAACATAACTGTGGGATTTCGATTGTGTTACGAGACGGTACAAAAATCAGCTTAGATTCAAGTTATACTTCAATTATATTTTTGAATGATAATAAACATTCTGAAGCATTATCATCTTTATATATCTTCCTATTCACTTCAAGTACACTTGACTGATAAAACTAGTCTACAAAAAAAACTTTACATTTAAAAAAGATTCCTGATCTTAGTGTAAAATGATACGTTGAATTCGAATATGCAAACCGTTTTCTCCATCACCAACAGATTTTTTTAAACACTAGACATAAGTTTAAAACAATTGCGCGTATTCACATGCATGACTAATACTGAATAATGATCAAAAACTTAGCTATTGTTCTTTTCTTTCTATATTTGGCATCAGGGACATCCCTTTTAAGTGTCTAGCATTGATCAGCAAGAATTTATTCACTTGGACAATGGGGCCTCTTCTAAGATGCATTTTTTTAGCTTTTCTTTGATAATACGTAGAAATTCCGGTTTTAAGTATTCAAATTCAGCACCAATGTTACAAAGTATCAACGAAGTTTTTGAAAAGGCTAATTTAATATGAAAGGCCAGCAGAATAGCAGGTCTAGTCATTTTTTTTTTTAATTCTTCTTGCCATTGCTATCCCATTCGCATAGAAAAAAACAGCATTGTATTAAAAAAATTGTTTAATTTAATTTTAGGCCAGAAGTAATTGTCTCATGATATGTGTTGTAAAAAATGTTTTCTAAAAAAGGCAAATCTCCATATTTTTTCTTCATTTCGACTGAATATGCTAGTGATACCGAAGGCAACGTGTTTCAATTATGCAATAGTATAGCTTTTTCGAAAGGGTTAACACCAATTCTTCTCTGTTTGATATTAAAAGACACACATGTCGATTATCCATTACAGTACAGGCGTCCCACGTATAACACAGTACTTCTACAACACGGTTTCGACATTACACGGTACAAAACTTGAATTCAATACTTCATGGTTTTGATATAACTCGAATGTTATGTTTATAAAAGATGGAATTCCATTTTTGTTTAATGCATTCTGTTAATGGTTGAAATCTCCAATAAATTTTTACTTTGTTTTTGTGCAACTTGATTTTAATATAATACGATATAAATCCCTTGATTCACATTATTTCTAAATCTCGTATAACACGGTTTCGATGTATCACGATACATCTTATATATATAACCTGATTTTTCTCATGCACATAAATAATTAGTATTAAAAATAAGTAAAAATATTTTTTTTTTAAGTCTCGTATAACACGGTTTCGATACTACACGGAGCGAATGAACCGTGTTATACGAGGGACACCTGTTTATTAAAGCATTTTTCTTAGAGTAAAATCTATGAATTCTTTACGTTTGCTTTCAAATATAAAATTACAGAAGATGATTCCATTCAGGTAGCACACATCACAAAAATGGAGTGACATTAAGATGGACTACCATGTTACCACTGCAGTACCAGAAAGCCTGACTATATATCATTTCTTGTCTTTATAACAAGATTTTAATTATTAGTTATTAGTTTTTATCATTATGTAGTACAGGAAAACTCGGGAAAAATAAATCCCTCAAAACCTTTAATCCATAAAAGGTGTGTATGATGGTACAATTCTGATTGAATATTTGAAATCAGCGTCAAAAATTACTTTAGAATTATTATAAATGTTTCATTTAGCAAAATCTTTATCTACCAGCCTATTAGTTTTCATCTTCACGTGGTATAGGAAAAAATGGGAAAAATGAATAACTTAAAACCTATGATTACACAAAAACTGTGGGTTATGTGCAATTCTAAGTGAATGTTTGAAATCAGCGTCAAAAATTACCTTAGAAACATTATGAATGTTTCATGTAACAAAACCTTTGTTTACCAGTGTAATAAGCATCTTGAAATGCACAATTTTAAACGCTTATTTATTTATTTATTTATTTATTTTATTTATTTATTTATTTTTTGTATGAAATAACAACGTCAACAGTGAAATAAGGGACCTATTTTGTTTAACATGGTTCTTTTCGCAGAATATAATGTTGCTCAGTTGTTTGTCTTTGGATTGTTCAAAGACCCCCAATTTTGAATTTTGAAAGTTTTCTTTTATCTGACTAATTTATACTTTCAAAAATATACCAACCCTGAAAAAAAAGTTACATAAGCATTACATATCTTTTGAGAAAAACAAAATTGTCCTTAAAATGGTCTAACATCCTCTGTCGTCTTTAATTTTTACCATAAGAATTCCAAAAATGAAAACCTATTTTAGTATTTTACTGAGAAAAATTTCCAAATTATGTATCACTGCGTTTATTGAGTTGTGTTTTAGCTAATTGTCTTTTATCTTTTGTATTGCTATTCAAAATGATGGTCTCGGGTTCCGACCCGTGGTGACCTGTCGGTGGATTTTCGAGACGCAGAAAATCATCAGCGACCATATCGTATGATTGTGCTGCATGTAAAAGATACCTTGGTTTTGGCTCGTTTGACCTTGGAAGCCCTCGGCAAAATTAACTCCCTGCTGCAGTTTTGCATCGAGGAGAGCCCAGGTGCGTCCATCTGGTGGGAAACTGGGCGTCAAAATTATCTGTGCATTAACATCCGCGCCTCAATAGTGGCACATGAAAGACTGAATGACGAATTAGGAGATCGCACAAGGTCTGCAAAAGGCTAAAAAGTCTTTCGCAGCCCCATTAGAAAAACAAAACCTATTCGCAATATTTAATAATAGTTGAAAAATATCTCATAGTAACGTTTTAATCTGTCTTCTGAATCACGAGGCACAAAAGCTCATTAACTCTCATATTTTACAGGATGCTGAACTGACGATACCCATAGAAGCTCTTCTTATGGCTCAGAATCAGTCATCTCAGGAACTCAGGATTAAGTTCATAGCTTACAAAAATGATAAATTTTTCAGGGAAAAACAGAGTGTCAGATGGAGACAGTGTGAAGAGATTCATGGGTACAGATCTCGTTACAACTGCCTGCACGCTGAAACAACTGGATTTCCTGGTAAGTACAACTTTTTAACAAGTTTCTCTTTTACAGTTTCTAGCACAGTTGTACTCAAATTGTGGTCCGCTGAATACTAGAGCTCAAATAAAGGGGGAAATAAAATAAAACAGTCAAATAATAGTTTTGCCAAAAAACATTGGCTTTGATAATGCTTTTGAATTTTTTCTTGCCAAGTGTGATTGAATTTAGCGAAAGTGGCTAACATCAGCCAAACCTAGAAACCCTAAACAAGTCCGAAATTTTAAAGCGAGACTTATTTTCATCTTCATGTTTACAAATCGTCTGCCCTATGTGTCAATTTATAGTTTTTGTTTTGAGGCTTAAAACTTTTTTTTGTTTTTCTGTGTGTGTAAAATCGTGTTTTTACAGAAAAAACACCAATGTAGATGAACCAACATCCAAGTATAAAACTTCATCTCTGTTGCTAGAAAATCGTAAAAATAAACACAATTACAAGGTGAGTAGCAATACTTCAGTTAAAAAAAGATAGCCGTTACAAGCACTTTGCAATTAAATCGAGTGAAAAAGAAAATAGCTACTTGTTAACGTACGCCCAAGGAAGCTCGGAACCCTTGCTCTCCCAGAACAAAATACGTAGTAATGTTAAGTCGCGAAAGCTTGACAATTGATCTAAAAAAATGCATAGAAAAATTAATAAAATATAAAGAACAATACGGGTAATTACATATTAGAAAATATAATTTAAATATGTCATACAAAGATTTGGAGTGGGGAGGATCCGCAAAGTTCGTTCGTTTTTATTTGGGGGTTCGTAATGACCTGGACTTTGAGAACCTCTGTTCTAGCACAAAGGTATCCCCCCCCCCCCCCCCACCATTTTTCTCTGTTTGGGTTGCGACACAACTTATGTATGAATTATATTCAGAGAACAAAAGGAGATGAAATACACATGAGATCTTACATTTCCTAGTTACTAACAGTAGGGTAGACCGGAGCACGTTTACGCAGTGCCCTTTTTCCAAAACAAGTTATAACTGGCGAGCCAACACTCATACCAGATTGATACTGCTCCCTAGTAAATATTCTCACAAGTTTTTGAGCATCATTCGAGCTTCAGTTTAGCATGCGGATAGAAAAATCTATTTTCTACCAAGTTGAGTAAATTTTGTGTTGAACGTTTTGAAACCTACTGTGACTAAATAATACTTAGTTAAGAACAAATAAATATATATAAAAAAAGCTTTTTTTTTTGAGAATTGTATTTGTATGGACATAAAAGTTATCAATTTTTTTGCACGTTAAATATAAATCCAAACTTACCGACGGAGCACGTTTACGCATTTTGATCGGGGCACATTTACGCACGTTTTTACTGCGTCTTATTACTCTGTCTTGCTTCAAAACGAGCCACGGACGCTTTTTTTGCTCTGAACTGTCTCAAACCTTTGGTATTTTCAGGTTATTTAGCTTTGAAAAGCATCATTAATTTTTAATTAAGTAACAGATTCGTATCTTATAGCTTACAATCCATTATTGTTGTGTTCGTGCCTGTTCAGCTTTAACTTTATACACTATTCAGCCTGCAATACATTTTCTTTACTTTGAAAATGGTAAGACATTACGTTCAAAACACTAACAGAACCACGTTAAATGTCAAAATAATGAAAAGGCTTATTAAAAATTTGGTTATTTCTCCAAGTAGTCCTTCCACATCGTCACATACAGACTACCCCAACAGAGACCATTTTAAAAAGTAGTTTCAAAGCTTATTAACCAGGAAAGGAAAAAAAAGAGGATGCTCACAATCCTAACTGATACTCCGATTAAAGAAGCCCTCAGACAAGAGCAGTTAGAAACTATAAAGAAAAAAAAACATAATGGGTAGAATAAAACGAAATGAAAAATTACTTAAAGTTTACAAGTTTCAACTGAAGCAGAAATATAGGACATCAAAGAAAAAAGTATGAAACCAATTCCTAGAGAGGGAAAAAGTTATTACTCTGTAAAACGGAAATTAGTGAACGATTCTGTTTACGAAGTAGAAAATTGTGCTAGTGTCTATATTTTGAATGCACACGACCTATCGAAAAAAGGATGAGACAGTGTTCAATGTCTTAGATGTCAAAACGCAGACCCATGACAAGTGTGCGAAAAGAAATACTTTTTCTTTTTTTGCTAGTGAAATCTAACAGTGATGAAGAAGATGACTAAATTGTTTCTAAATAGTTAGCAGTAAGCCCTATGATTTTAGTTTTGCTTATTAAATGTTCTTAATTCATTATTTGTGTTTTTCTTATTTTTAAAGTGTTTTAAGAGAAATAAAACATTTAAATTTGATTATTATCTATTTCACTTACTCCTTGGTATCATTTTTAATATGCGTAAACGTGCCTCACTCGATGCGCAAACTTGACACCAACTTGGACTCAAAAAACATTTTTTTTTCACGGCGAAAAACACAAGCTGAGCAACAGCTAAATATACAAATTTTGACTTCATTAACTGCTTTATGAAACCACAATGTCGAAAATTTCCTAGGTTAAAATATAAAAATTAGAGAATTCATTGTAAACAATCCGCGTAAACGTGCCCCGGTCTCCTAGTACTGCCTTTAGAGCTAGTTGTCTACATATTTTAAAAAATCATAGAAAAGCAACGAATTTGTCGTATCAATATGTGATTTGCGCCATGATACTTCTTATAAGTTCAAGAATGTTTTATGACATCGTAAAAAAAAGGAAAAAAAATCATCGAAAAAAAACGAAAGACGAAAAAGTTATAGCTATAAATAATCGTCACAGTAAGAATTTGTATTTCGAACTGTTACGATACAACCGTCAATACAATTACATATAATTATCCTTTTTCTCCCCGCCCCCTTTTTTTTTATTTTTATTTATTTTTTTTTCTTTCTTTTTACACCATGTCATAAAAGTTTTTTGAACCTGTGAAGTGTTATGGCACAAACCGCATGTTGATACGACAATTTGTTTCGTTTCTATGAAGATTTTGAAAATACATCAAAGGATTTTCGAATACCCTGTATATCCGCGGAAAAATTTAAATTTGTCCGTCCTCATGCTTTTCTATTAGTTTGTACTTCCAAACATAAACAAAAGTTTTTAGAAACTGAAACAATATTAAAAAGAAAGAAATATATACAAGTGGGACTGCTCATATATGATACATTCTAAGTGAACAAAAACAGACGAACTACTCGTACTTATACACAGAACCTTATATTTCTTAACTACCAATACTAGTAGTAATGCCTTTAACAATAACTGTGAAGATATCAACAAATAAATTTTAATCTACCCTCGTGTGTTTCTACTAGTTTGTGCTTCTAAGCATAAACACAAGCTTTCGAAAACTAATCGAAAAGTATATGAATCTATATGTTTGATTTCAGAGTAAACGAATTTTAGTTGCTATCAGAGAGTTTTCTCACTTAATTAATTTTTAAGCTCCTTTTTACGAAGATAAGATACAACAAAAAGCAGTTTTATTAGCAGTACCGCTTTCTAACTAGTTAGCAATAAAAGTGAAAATAAATATAAAATATTAAAATAGTATTAAATAAAATTCAAAAGAAAAAATGCTTGTGAGTGTATTTTAATTTTCGAAGTAAGACTCTATAATATTATTTCTTTTTTTTTTTTTCTTAGCAATATTTTTTACAATGCAGAAATAATTTAATTCTTGAATTAAAAAATGTTTGCAATCTTTATTTTATTTTTTTCTACCTTAGTGATAAAAATAATTTTTAAAAATCTCAAATATATTCAAGTAATTTCTTTTCTTTCTTTCGTTCAAAGCATTTTTTTACGATGCCTTTTGTCTTTTTAATTACACAGACCAACGTCTTGCGTCAGTTTCAATTTCAGTCGATTTTTTTTTGAACTTAACGGTTGTTTACCCTACACGGTCGAATGGACAGAGCGGATTTTCATCCCTCAGTACTTATTCCTCCAATCACAATTCGGTCGCTTGAGCGTGAGGGGTTTCTTTTACAACTCGTTAATTCTAAAATACCTTTTACACATTCTTTTTTGACTTTTTTAGAAAATACTTTTTCTTGAAGTTGATTTCGTCACAGAATTTTTTTTTCCACCAAATTATATTTTACGAAATCAGAGTTATTCGGTATTTCAAAATATTTACATTTGTATGAGGTGTGATGTTCTGCACTGCAGCAGTAGTCTCTAATTATATTATTTTATTTTTATTTTACAAATTAAAGATATTAAAGTAACTGCTTTAATGAAGAGGACTACTGACTAAACGACCGTAATACAGTAAAACCTGTCTACAACGATACTGTTGGGACCTAAAAAAAATATCATAATAGACAGATTATCGTTATAGGCAGTTTGATTATTCATGTTGACATTTTGATGGTGCCAAAAAAAATTGTTATAGACAGGTTATCGTTATAGACAGTTTCGTTATACACAGGTTTCACAGAGAAGCGGAAAATGATCTAGAGCAGAAATCAAAACAGTTAATGCTGGATTAATATAATTATCTAATTTGCTTGCAGTTAGTTTGTATAGCAAAACATAATCGTATAATAGAAAAAGCTCATTTTTGGCGTAAAAAAAGTCGGGGTCAGGAGTCAAAAGCTGTAAATTCAAAGACTGGAAGCCGAGGCTGGAGTCAGTCATTTTATCCACAACTCAGCGAGAATATCTAGTAAGAGTCAGATTGATTTTATGGTAAAATAGTCGGAGTAGGTAACCTCGGTTGTAAGTACTACGTTGAAAGGATTGCTGTTGCCCAAGAAACACCCAGGCGTTTTTGACAACGCACCACGCTTGCTACAACGCAGATATAAGGCATGCAATACTACTACTGACATTTGAACATTTTCTGTAACTTTGCGCATCGCTCTATAAATTAACGCATTTCCAGCATTTTAATTTTGAGCACTGGTTTTAACAGACTCTTGAAAAATTATTTTTTTATTTACTCCTTTATCGGTGCAATAACTTGAGAACAATTGAAGATAGATCAGAGTATCTAAGTTGTGTTTGCTCTATATGAGCTCTTATATCACTTCTTAAAGATTTTTAAAGCACACTGTATAAGGCAGCGGTTCCCGACCGGTGAGGTTTTCGAGTGAGGTTTTCAAGGGTTTCTCGTAAACAATATTGTAATGGTGGAGTTTTAACATGCCTGTTTCTGATTAAGTCCCCTGTTCAAGCAGATTTAAGCAAATTTTGCTCCTTTTTTATTCATTTGTCTCTCGCACATTCGATACTTTTAGCATGAAAATATTTGCATCCTTGCTGACACATTTTACATTTAAAGAATTTAGTCTCATTTGAAAGCACCGGTTTTAGAGCTTTCATTGAGAATGATAACTCTGAATTCATGCTGAAAAAGCTGTACTTATGAATACAATGTCCAAAGATGAAAGAACGTGAAAGTGTTCGTTTCCTCAGAAGCTTTTGACAAGAAAATTTAATTAAACTTGATGAAAACATTATATGTAACATATGCGAGCGTCTCAAACATGTTGATGTTTTGTTTCTTAACCATTTGAGCTCAATGAAGAGTTATCGCTCGGCTCTTGTGTTGAGTCAAAAATTCATAGAAGTGAAATCACGCTGTTGTTTGTTGCTATAATTTTCTCAGTACATAGACTACAATATACTTCGAGCTTTATTGTCGAAAAAGAAAAAGAATGGCTTGCAACCCAAATATACCACAGGAAGTATGAAACATCAATTGTACTTAAGAAAATTTTAATTAATGAAAGTTTGGCAATGTGAGGTTCACACAGTAAAAAAAAAATCGACGGAATTTAACCATGAAATTTAATTTGCGCTATATGTAAATAAGCAATTTTTTTAATATGAAATTTGTATAGAAAACTTGCAGTAAGTGAGCTTAAAAATATTTATTTTGTTAAAAATTACCTTTTGTGTGAAAATTGGAGCATTATTGAAAAATAGACGCTTCTATTATTTTTCAATATACGCACTTTACTCCGCACTTATATAGTAAAATTACAAGAAAATTCTTCAGCAATTAAACGATTAATGTGCGCAGTATATCCTTATCAAACAGCAAGGTTCGTACTCTTTTTGAAGAAGACTTAAACCTAGAGATCTTTCTCATTTTACTGGAAGAAAAATGTTCATTTAGTTAATCTGAGACAGTTCCTTGAGAGTGTAAATGTATTTTAAAGATCATTCGTTAATTGACTTCTGATTTAAAAATAGAGATAAATATACCCTTGTATCATAAAAATTCCAGCCAAACTTTGAACTTCTTTGTAACACAAATATCCCGTTTTCAAATTTTTTTTAAAGTTGATTGAAGCTTAACACAGAATAATCACTGCGTTTATATTTTGATGATTTGTTTTGCATTCAGTTTTTAGTAATAATTTTAATTCGTAGTAATATTTGTAATTCTATGTTTTACAATTATGTTTTCGTTCTTGTTATACTATGGAACAGCATCAAACCAAAAGAAATCTCCCAAATTTTATTGTCTATGTGTGTGTGTACGTGCTCGAGTTTTTTTTTTTTTTTTTTTTTTTTTTTTTTGCTTGTTACTTATTACCTACTACCTTAGGGGTTCACCAACTTCTTTAAGGACTATATTTGAAAAAATTATTTTCAAATAAAAAAGATCCGACTTCAAAAAATAAAGAGGAACGAAAAAGAAAGAAATAATTGGTCATACTTACATACGATTTCCAACCAAAACGTATAAATAAAATTTCTTTTAGAATTCCAATACAAAAATAAACTTAACACCCAATTATAAAATAAACATTAATTTTAATTACTATACGATGAGTTATTTTAATACTTAACTAATTATATACGATCTCTTAATTTTTAATAACCATTTGAAGTCGGGGCCTCCTATAAACTACTACCTAGCGTAACTAAGTAAGTTTAGTTTTAGAAACTTTCGCGTTTTGTTAAATTAGTTTTTAACTCATTATTTGGTGGATTGTCAGTAACGTTATATAGTAGTTTATAGGAGTCGGTTAAAAATAGGATTCCAGGTTTCCCAATGAATTCAAACGTGCAGGAGGTAATACTTCCTGCGCACTTTTAAAATCATTGGGAGACCTGGAATCTCCATTTTTTAAATATCAACCATGAAGTGGCCACTACTGAAGCACTAGTCACTACTGGTGTGTTTACCATACTTCGTTCTATCCATTAAATTTTTAATGGGTCAAAAGTATCTAAATTGTACTTAGTGCTGAGGATGCACAAACAAATAGCACGACTAAATGAATGTCTTTTCAGGTCGAAGAGTTTTACAAGCAAGTATTACAAACGTAACAGTTGCTAATTTATCGGACCCAGTCATGTACATTATGCCATCACCTATTAACGTTAGAGTGTTCTGCGGATATTGGAAGGAAAATGGTAAGTGAATGCTTACTTTTACTATACAAATTTTGCTTACAGGCACAAAAAAAAGATCATCCAAATCAATTTATTGGATGAAATAATTAGTTTTGATCTTCTAGCATTCATGAAGATACATAATTACACTCGGAAATGTGTCAATGACTCAAAAAGGCTAAATATTTAAATATTTTATCTATCTCTGCATAATTTAAAATAAGATGACTCTAAACTCTATTTTATTTTCCCTTAATTAAAAAGGAAAATATAACTGTCAAACTGGAGGCAATGAAAACACGGCAAATATCAATGAAAACAATCCCAAGAATAACCTTCTAGTAAATATTTCTCTCCCATCAAGGAGGATCAAGTCATTTTCAGAAAATAAATCGTTTCGAAACAGAATTTTTATGTTTTGTAATTTAGTGTTTTAAAAATAGTGTCAGTAGAAGAATCAATTTTCCAAATTTTTGTTAGAAACCTTAGATTTTGCTATGTAAGTAAATATTCAGCAGGCAATAATAGAAAAAAAAACATATTAATGGGAAAATAAACTAATAAATTAGAAATTCATTTTAAATCCTTTCTTCTCTTCCGAACTCTCTTTTCCTTTTCCTTCATTATAAAGGAAAATATAAATGTCAAACTGGAGACAAATGGAGAAAAGGGAAATATCAATGAAAACAATCTGGAAATATTGGCTTCTAATAAATGTTTTTTTCCCATCAAAGAGGATCAAGAAGTTGCCAGAAAAGAAATCGTATCCAGAGTTCCATGAAAAGGCAGCGGATACAAAACCCCCATCCAGTGACGTAATCCCCCTGTTAAGACCAAACAATCTGATCAAGATTGCCGCCATAAGTACAAGATAATCTTCATCAGGTCCTTTCTTTTCATTGCTGTTAATTTCTTGGTATGTTTCGATGACATTACATCTCGCTTTTGTGGAATTTGATTTTGGAAAGAAAAAGAAAGATATATTGAGCACACAAAAATATCTTTCTCGAAATATAATCGATAGAGTATTTTTGGTTCCTAGGTATTAAACTTTATTAGTTACTAATTGCATAAAACATGACACATTTTGTGCGGAAGAAAGAAAAAGTTTGTTAAAGTTATATTTTTCACACCTGTCTATTCAAGTATTACTTGGTAAAGAAGCAGACAAGATTAATGTGATCAATTAATTTTCCTTTAACATTCTGCAAAACACTGCAGATACAGTGTGTGTTGCAATTATCTCGGGAGGTTAAAGGGCTCATTAAAATAAATATATTACAAATGCAGCAACAACATTGGCTTTACTGAAGAAAGAAAATGTACAAGTTTTGTTTCCCAGGTGTTTCATGTGTGTACCTTTCGTAATGTATCAAGATATCAAGTCTAATTCTTATTTCACTCACTGTAATATATCGCGATGTAAATGGTAGCAAACACGGTAGTGATCTGTTGGCAAAAAAATCTTTTAAATCGCGTGGTACATATAGGGCAAGAACACACGATCATTTATATAGCCCCATAAAAATAAAAAAAAAACTCATGTAATGAGGGCACACCATCCTGTTGGAATACAAACTGCCATTCGTTGTGATATGTTACAGCGAGTGAAACAAGAATTAGACGAGATATCTGCTGCATTACAAAAGGTTCATCTATCGAACACATGGGAAACAAAACTTTTGATTTCTTTCTCCAGTAAAGTCAACGGTGTTGTTGTATGTTTATATTAATACGCCATCCAAACACACCAGAATTTTTACACACCCTATATGTTAGTAAGCTTCACTGTGATAAGAAAACATGCAGGGTAATGAAAGGCAAAGTGTGTGATTGTTTCTAATAACTTGAAAATCATTTCGATGGCCACCTCCATCATCCATGGTTTTTAGTTGCAATCCTCCCCCATTCCCCCCCTTTAAATGTGCTATTTATGATCAGATGAAATGGAAAACGTAGTATGAAGCTCTCCACTACCGGAAATGTTTCAAGAGTGAAGTTCTAATAATGTAATATAAAAATTCCTTTTGTGGGGGAAGAAATACGAGTCATGGGGAAAAGAGGCTCTCTTCTAGGGAGAGGCAGTTGCCCCTCCCTACCCCCCCCCCCCCCCCTTTCTCTGGTTACGCCCATAGTCACCGTGGTTTAGTATGCATCAGTAAAGTTGGATTAATTGGAAATGAAAAATACATAAAACAGAAAGAGAACAAAAAGATTTTTCAAAACTCGTCTTAGATGCATTAAAAATCTTCAGTAACTGGTTTTATATATTAGGAAACAATTGAGCCAAAATATTTGTCTGCACACTTTTTTTATATGTACTTTTAACAAGAGATTTCCGTTTTAGAAAGAGTCTGGTCAACCGATGGATTAATAACGAATCAGAGTGGAAATTCAACAATATGTCTTTCTTCTCACATGACAGCATTTTCCTTGTTGCTGGTAAGTGCATGGTTTTTATTTGATTATGAAATTGGAGCTTCTATTTCTCCCTTTCTTGTCCCCTAATTTTTATTTTGAGTTGGCACACATCTGTGAACACAAAGTTAATCTAAACTAACAAAAAATACTCTAAGCACTTTTTTATTTCCGATGCAACCCCCTTCCTTTCTCCCTCCTGCCAAGAACAGTACCTCTAGGCTTATGCCTAGTGCTCGTAATACCAATGTACCTAATACCAGTATTTCGAGCTATTTTGCAATTTCGTAACACCGGTGTTAGCTGAGGTAAAAACCGGTACTTACAGTATTAGCTACAAATAATAGATAGTTTTTAATCAAAGAGTTTTCAATTACACTTATTAGATGTCTACTGATATTTTAAATGTGCATTTCTTTTTCGATGATACAGTATCAAATTTTAAAAATGTGGCTTCACACACAAGAGCACGTATTAATAGAATATCAATGAATGCAAAATGATATTTTCATCTGTGCCGGTGTAATGAATTGCATTTCGTGCGTTTAGGTGCACCATGTTTTGTTTCTTCTACTTCGTCGACCACTAACTTGCTTTTTAGTAAAAGTTAATTTCAAATATGTTTACAAACGCATTTGTGTAATGATTTTTTTTTTTTTTTTTTTGCTTTTTTTTTTTTTTTTTTGTATTGTTACATATGGTAATTACACTTAAGGTACATCAAAGTAAGAGGGACATCACTGTCTGGGCAGTTACAGTGGTGGTAAAACAATTGCATCACCCGCTAAATCCAAATATTTTTAGCATTTATAAGTAGTCATTAATTATTTAACGGTTCTTGCAGCATATAACACGAGTTGACACCGGTACATGACGCAAGCTATTGCGTAAGATTGCGTCATCCTTCCAACTGTATGAAAAAAACCAGTTGAACGTTCGACGCATTTATTTATGATCTGTACTTATGAGTTGCAGTATGTCGAAATACGTTCAACTGACACCACAAAGGAAGAGTGTTGCCGTTGCATTTGACAAAGAAGTATTGTCGTCACGTTCCATAGCAAAAGATAAACTGTTCGCAATCGACAGTTGTTCGACTACTAAATAAACTAAAGAGCATCGGAAGCACATTCATAAAGAGTGGCATCGGTCGTCCACGAATATCCAATGCAGCGCAGGACAGGTATTTGATACGACTCAATCTTCGGAACAGACAATCATCTTCCACAGACCTTAGAACAGCATGGGAAAACGAATCGGGTGTTCACGCTTCCACGTCTACTGTATGAAAACGACTGTGTGGTGCGGGTTTGGGCACGTCGACCACAAAAGAAGCCATTGTTGACCAAAAAAAATGAGAAAACAGCGTCTAGACTGAGCAAAAGCTCACCAAGGGTGGACTGTCGATCAATGGAAATCAATTATGTTTTTGGACGAGTCCAAATTCAATCTGCATGGGTCCGACGAACATCAGACAGACGCCGTAAAAGAGAGGAATATCATCCCTACTGCATTCAACACACAGTCAAGCATTTCGTATCTCAGAGATTTGGGGATGTATTTCTGATCAAAGAGTTGGTGGGCTTCTATAAATCCGATCGAAAATTGTTGGAATAGAATGGGTGTAGACTTGCAAAACTCCGGGAATCAATTATTCGTGTCTGGCACCATGAACTCAGTAGAGAATACATTTAATCACTCATCCGTTCTAAGCCCCGTAGATGTCAAGCTATCATTAAAGTTAGAGACGGACCAACAAAATATTAGGTTATATTTTATGATGTTCAAACATTTCCATGTTACTTTTGTTTATTTTGAACAGAAAGAGTGTTACAATTAAAACCTCTACTTACTTTTTCGTCGTCCACTTGGCAACGTGGATGCACTTCACAATGTACTTGTTACAGTTTTGACCATGTATTTCCATATATAAAATAAACAATTATTGGATTCCTACTGTTCCGACTAAATATGAATGTTCACATACATTCATCTTTAGTAGGTCGACCAAAACTTCTCACATATCCCATTGTTGTGAAAATGCGAGGGTGATGCAATTTTTTTTACCAGCACTGTACTTAAAGACTACATTAGGAATATGATGGTTATGATATGAAGCTAATGCGCAGTACTACTTTAAAAATAAATGTCAAAAAATATGACGATTGCTGAAAATATGAGTTTTTAAAACAATTTAAGCTTTAGTTAAGCTATCTATTCATAATTTAGAAAACATGAAAAGAAATAAACAACTACGATGACCTGATTCTTCGAAACTTCATTAAGCTGTTTTTAAGGAATCACCAGTTAAAGTGAAAATGAATGAATTAATAAATAAAGTACCTAAAAGATTTTCCTTTCATTTGAATCTTCCCATTATTTAAGTCCAGTATTTGAAAGTATTATCTGTATATAACCGTTGTTTCATCTTCTAGGATCCAACACCGAACGAAGGAATCTCTTCGGATCATTTACTCACTTTGTCGATTATTTCTTACATCGGCTGTGGACTCTCGATGCTGGGATTATTGCTTACAATTGTGACCTACTCAATGTTTAGGTAAGCTTTTTAAAAAGAAACTTAAAAGAAACTTTTTTTAATCATTTGTGCAAAAAAAAATCGTATTGCTGAAACCTTAAGCAATTATCTCACATGCCGCCAAATTTTGGCGCTAAAGATAAAGCAAACAAACGGGAAGAAACACGGGTATGTTTCTAACAAGGCCGTTGCTATGCGCGTTGCTATAAAAAAATAATAAATAAACAAATAAAAACCGTAAACACACACACGGAATCCTCGTACGAATAGGAGTTGAGCGATATTTATTTGATGGCTTTTTTGACAATTAAATGCTTTTAATATTTTTTTTAGTGATTTTAAGTTATATATAATTCACAAGTATACTAGGGTAAGCCGAAAAAAGGAAATTTTTGATGAGCAACTTCTAATACCAAAAAAAATGATGTATTGCCATCCTAAACATGGGAAAATTAATTTTAAAAAAATAATATTTATGTCTTCAGATCGCGTATTGGCAGCAAAGTTTGAAGAAAAAGGCAAATAATGGTACATTTTCAAATAATTTTATAAAAATTCAAAAGTTCAAAATTTTTGGTCCAATCCCGTTTAAATACTTCCTTTTAATAGTCTTTTAATATATCTTTGAAAATATTTATATTCCTTTATAGTTTTTAGTACGCGCATAGGCCGCAAATTTACGTGAATTCAATCAAAAATCGACCTACATATTTAGCTTACTTTGTATATTGCAGTATTTCTTCTTTCAGATCCCAGTTATGAATATTTTTTACAGTAAATGTGCACTATACAGTTTTTTTCTGTAACTGCAATTATATTATGTTGCACTAGCAAACCAGAACCCACCCCAGGTTGGTGGTTGCACTTTGTGTTCCACCTTGCCATACCCAAGAAGAATGGTTATTAACAAGACTAATACATTTGTAAAGTAACCTAATAACTATTTGGTTTTAAACAAGTTTCTACATTTCGATCAAGGTTTGAAGTTGGACTTGTTTGTAGAAGTAAATATTATTAACTTAGAAAGAACTCGGTTGGAAGAAATCGAAGTTTTACAAAGTGACTTAAAAAGCGAGCAAAAGTATTTGATGCATATTGTTAATGTAATAATTACAGAAAGGAAAATATGACTTAGATCTCGTTCCACAAAACTAAGACGTTTTAGACATTAGCTTTCGTTAAAGTGTGCTAATGGAGTGCTGGAGCTGTATAATACTTAAACTTAACTACTAGTGGAATAAAGGCACTCTTAAAGAATATCTTTAAAAATTATGCTTCTCTGGTTTGATATATAATTAAAATTTTAAAGAAAAGGACAAACTTCCATGAAGCATGGACCTGTACACTTATTTAAAGTAACAAAATCTACAAGTCAGATGCGTGATAATCTTCCAAACATCGTGGGTTCAAAGAAATGCTTAATTTGTTATTTTTGAGAAGTTGTTATCGGTTATGGCAA
Source organism: Uloborus diversus (assembly GCF_026930045.1). NCBI lineage: Eukaryota > Metazoa > Arthropoda > Arachnida > Araneae > Uloboridae > Uloborus > Uloborus diversus. The sequence goes on from NC_072739.1 coordinate 117,441,233, forward strand.
TGCACTAAAGGCGAAATGTAAAGGATTTGGGTTGCAGTATGGTATCAATGCAACGCAAAAGACTACCAATCAAGAAGCACTTCTATAGCTATAAGATAATTCCTTGAAATTAAGATTTGAAGCTTCGAACTACAGCAGTTAGTTGACAGGTCAACGTGTTTACTTCCTCTGCTCCAGTTAGGATGTGAAAAACAAGAATATTTTATCCTTTCTAGAAAGTAGAAACTATACATTTGCTTAAGTATGTATTCTTAAAATTCGCATGTCACACACGGGAAGTGGAATGGATTGTGGAACTGTTCAGTGAATCTGCAGAAATTCATTTGAGGTACTAAGACGCAAGAGATGGTTCTATATGAAAACCTTTATACTTTTCAAACATCAGTGCCAAAACTGAGTCGGGAGTTCAACTTCTCACCTTGATCTAAACGTAGTAACTTGTTTAAACCCAAATAGTTATTATGAAAGTTACTTTACAAATGTATAAGTATTGTCAATAAGTCCAGTTTTCTTTGGAATTGCAGGGGGGAACACAAAATGCAACCACCTACTTGGGGTGGGTTCTGGATTGTTAATGCAATGCAATCTGACTGCGATGAGGTGGCCCCGGGTTCGAATCCCGGCTCGGACATGGATGTACTTTATCTCTCCTGTCCTTGTCTTTCCTTTGTGTGAATGTGTTGTTATGATGTGAATGGTTGCTTACCCTATAAACGGGTTCCTATGGCATGTGTGTACTGTGGAAGTCGGACTTCACACCAAATTACGGTACAGTTGGAAAAGTAAGCCCCGAATTGTTAGCCTAGCTGGTACAAGACAACAACAACAATGCAACGCAATATAATTGCAGTTCCAGCAAATAGCTATATAGCGCACATTTACTGTAAAAAATACATAACTGGGATCTAAAAGAATAGTGCAATATACAAAATAAGCTATAAACGTCGAATTTTGATTGATTTCACATAACTTTGCAGCTTATGTGCGAACTAAAAACTGTAAAGTAATGCAAATGTTTTCAAAGATAAATAAAAATAGTATTAAAAGGAGGCATTTAAATGGGATTAGAACAAAAGTTTTGAACATTTTGATTTTTATAAAAATATTTGAAAATAAACCATTTTTTACCTTTTTTTTTTTTTTTTCAAATTTTGCTGTAATGCGCGATTTGAACATAAATATTAATGATTTGAATAATTTCTCCATGTTTAGGATGGCAATATACAATTTTTTTTTGCTATTTGAAATAGCTTCTCGAAAATATCCTTTTTTGGCCCACCCTACTATATACCTCATTTGACGAGTATCGATAGTTTTTACACGTGAATCGGGTTAAAAATTCAGCAATACATCGACTTATAGAGTATACAATTGTTTTTTCCAGAGCTATACACTCTTCTTATAGTTATTTCTTTTCCTTTGGGGGGAGGGGGACAAGTCCGAGATTTCGAGATTTAAGAGGGTCAAGAGAGGCATGCCCCCTCTCCCGCCTTCGGAAAGTAACTGTATTTCTATAAATATGAACTTAATTTTTGCCGTTTTCGACACAACATACATTGACTGTATGCCTTTTGCGCGTGCTCTTCTAGAAAAGTTTGAAATATCATGCTTGGGGGGGGGGGGGGTAATTTTCTTGAAGTTTAGTGCGAAATTTATTTATTTATTTTTTTTTCATTAATTTATTTTTTGATGAAGAGGAGTATTTTTAATTAAATTGTAGGCATTATTTTCTTTAGGAGAAGACGAGAGGTCATGTCAGCCTAGTCAGATACTATGGAGGGGAGGGGGGAGGAAATTTTTCAATTTGTTCCAGTAATAATGCATATTTGAATAAAACTACATTCCTTCGGGGAAAGTTAGAATTGCGTTTTTTTCGAATTGTCACGAGTATTTAAATTTTCTTTGTTTTTTGTATTCGGAGGGAGGAGGATTTTTACTTTACTCTACTTGTTATGGATACTTTATCAATATACATAAATATATAGGGGGAAAAGGGGCCCTTGTGAGCACGGACCAGATGTGAATATGGTATGTTTTACTATGATCACTTCACTTCAACAATCTGGAAAATTTCTCAAATAATGACAGTACTAGTTGTACCTTTTGGACAAACATTTAGAGCAATGGGCCATTTTATGTTTCAGTAGTGACAACTTCTTTGTTTTAGCAGATGTTAAAAAAATTTTATATCTGTCTTCTTCACGTGAAAGTTTTTTCAAAACTAATTACTAATCTAAATCAAAGTATTACGAACCATTGTATGAACATTCAAGTAAATTTATGACAATGTCTAATTTTTTTACTAAATTAAAAATTCTTCATTTTTGCGAGTTAGCCCTAAAGTAGATGATGGGGCACTTGTGAACACAACATCTGGGGGCACAAGTGAACAGTTCCCATAGTCGCTCTCCGTAATATTATTATTAGTTTAGAATATTGTAAGTATTAAAAAAATGTGTAAATACTCAGCGTGTAAATTTATTGTTAATTGTTTTTAATATTATTAAATATTTATTTATTTATTTTTATTATTTTTATTATTTATTATTTTTTATTGCTAAATAGCTGATCAATAATTTAGCGATATATAATACTTACAGGAAATTAAAAGACAAAATATTTTCCGTTAATTAAAAACTGACGTTCAAAATCATTTTAAAATACATTATCACACAATGTATGGCGCTTAAAAGCAAAATATGTGTAGATTAACACTTACATAATAAAAAAAATCTTTGTATTATGCAATCATGTGTTTTTTTTTTTCTAGGTATTCCTGGCAACCTATGACATCACCACTATACGTGCAATAGTTACCATAACGTGGAGCATTTGGCACGTTTTCAAAAAATTTCGCCAAATTCAGCAAAATAATTGAAAACAAGCTCTTATCAGCTCATCAAATGGGGTCAAAAACAATATTGCTAAAGCTGAAAATGAAATATTTAACTTTAAAATTTACCAATTCATTAAACAAGACTTATAAATTCCATTATATCGAAAACTAATCCGCCAGAAACTAGGTTAAGCCAGTGGTTGGAAGTAGCGCGCTACAAGTAGCGACGCTACTGTAGTAGCTACATTTTTGAGTAGTTTGTAGTGTAGCGCACTGCAAACTAGTGAGTAGTTAACTACAAAAAATAGTAGTTTGTAGCGATTTCTGGAAACTACTTTTAAATAAACTGAAAACGAAAAAAAAAGGTTCAAACGAATTTGATTGGCTCAAATTTTACACAAGTACATCAGCGGATGCAATGAGAAATAAGACTCATAAAAATACGAGCTGACCTCAGGCATTTCATTTTGACGCCATACGTTCTATCTGTTTGACGCCATTAGTTTTTTTGCCGTTGTAATTTTCATATTTCACCAATATTCATATTGCAAAAAACACGTATTTTCGCGAAAATAAAGATATCGGTGATTTCGCCAATTGAAAATTTGGTGAATTTTATATGAACTGACCGAAGATTAAAAAACAAAAATATTTTAGCAGGCTTAAATTTTTGACAGTAATTACCAAATAAAAAGAAGCTACAGTCGAGTCCCGACTTACGCGAGGGATGCGTTCCAAGACTCCTCGCGTAAGTTGAAATTTCGCGTTGTAGAGAAATGTTACGTCTACAATTTTTTTATAAACACAACAAATTCTTTTAGACACTGTGAAACACCCCCTTAAACTGCTTTAAAGTATTCCTCAACTATACATTAGTTTCTTACACAAAGAACTGAACTTTTACTGTTTTAAAAAAAAAAAAAAAGTCATTTTATTCAACATAAAATACTTAAAGTTGCACAAAATGAATACTCAATGGGAGGGAAAGACATAAAATAAAACAACACGGCACGCACAGTAAGTAGTAATAATAAAATGCTGCACTATAACACTGAACAATAGATACAGTAATAATATTCATGAGTTGAAAAATAAAGATAGTGATGATTTATGCTCCTTTCTTTTTCAATAAATTTTTAAATACGGTTGCTTCGCCTTGTCTTTTATAACGTTTCCATTTTATGAGAACACCCTCTTTTCCTGAACTCTTTAATCCACAGTACAAGAGCAGCTTTCATTTTCATAAAACATATTTACTTTGCTTAGACACTACTCTGCAATTCAATACTGAAACTAAGTTCTGAAGTCTAAGTTCTGATGTTTTGATTTTTAATTGTACTTATGAAAGATTCACTCATATTTATTTTCGTGCTACCGTCGACGTTTTGTAGTTGTTCAAGCATATCTAGAATCTTAACCGTTTTTTTTTTGGCAGGAACTTGTTCTTCCTATCTTCAAACTTTGGTTGAAACAGCGCAACGAAGGCGTCATTCTATTTCATCAACTTTAATAATTAGAATGAAAAAAAAAAGAAAGAAAAGAAAAATGCCGAGTGGTTATTTGAGCAATAACAATGCGATACGTAGAGTAGTTTGGTGTGAGAACTTTCGCTGTCGTCAGTGATGCTAAAGGGATGTAATAACATTCGCGAAATCAATATTTAGTAGCCAATAACGAAGCCGATACCCGATACTTCCTTCCAAAAAAAAATCGTGTTGTCGACGAGAAATTCGCGTTAGCTCTAAAATTCTTTAAACGGGCTAAACTCGCGTTATAGCCCTTTCGCGTAAGTCGGATCGCGCTGTATAGGGAGTCGACTGTACTTGAAATGTTACTGTTCATTAATAATTCATTATTAATTCATTCTAAATACTGTTCTGGATGACTTACAATAAATACGAGCATTACAGTGTGTGAGAGTATGATAACGGACATTTTTCTTAATGTCTTCTGATGAGCTAATTTATCAATCTTTTTTGTTCAATTCACTTACGGTGTGTGTGTGTGTGTGTATCAGGATCCCCCCCCCCCCCAAAAAAAAAATCGAAAGTTCATTTTTCAAGTCGCACACTCTCTTATATTTTATCCTTTTACATCCAAAAAAAAATCATGTAATTTGAGCAACGGCAGCAAGTGCCGATTATGTCTGAAAGTGTGAATCAGCATCTGTGTAATGCTAGGCCAAATTGAAATAAAATGTTTTTTTAGAAACTCAAAATTTCTGTTGATGAAACGTTCCTCCTATACCCACATATGCACCACAAAAACATTTATTCAAATTAAAAACCATTTAGATATCCCACACGTGCCTAACATTTATAATTTTCTTCAAAAAATTAAGTTTTTGATACATATTTTCAGAAATGTAAGATTTTACGAAATTTTCAAGCTAAAAAATATAAACAGTAAAGTAGAAAAGTAGGTAATTAGCGTTAAATAGAAATGTTTGTTTTTCTGCAATTTTTAAGTCTCCCACATAGTACTCAAAGATCTGGTTTTTTTTCCAGGTTGAGTTAAATTTTTCATTTAAAATATATTATTTTTTTTTATTCGTTTGTAATCGTTGATCTGTAAATGTATTCGTTATTAATTTTTGAACTTGATATTCTATTTAAATTTATATGTAACTTTTTAAAAGATAACTGAAAAAAAATCAATTTTTTAAATAAAATTATAAATTTTAGGTCAAGTGTGGCATATTTAAATGTTTTTTAATTTGAATAAATGTTCTTGTGGTACATGTGGGGTGTTGTGTACAGGGGCAACGTTTCCCAACAGAAATTTTGAGTTTCTAAAAAACTTTTTTTTTTTTTTTTTTTTTTTGCGATTTGGCCTAGCATACAAGTATTGTTTTACACTTTCAGGTGCAAGTCGGCACGGGTTGCCCTTGTGCAAATTGTATGAAACTTATTTTCACGATTGTTTTGACGCAAGAGTGTATGCGACTTGAAAAATTGACTTTCATTTTTTGAGGGACAGCCTATTGTGTATGCTTTTTATTTGCTTATTTTTTTGGAAAGTAGCGACTACATTTCAAAAGTAGTTTGTAGTTACTACATTTTGAAAAAAGTAGTTGTAGCTGTAGTTAACTACATTTGTAACAAAGTAGTTGTAGTTGTAGTTCGCTACAAAAGAAATGCAGTTTTTCCAACCACTGGGTTAAGCCATTTAAAACAAAATAATGGCGTCTTTTCCATTTTAAAAGCATTGTTTTCTGAAAAAGCATGCTTAAAAACACGGGATCTAACAATTTTTTAAATAACTTGAACCAAAGTACATCATTTGTGACGTCATAAAGACCTCGCTTTTTTCAAGATCGGACATTTAGAAAAATTAATAAAAAATTAAGCGTTGGGAAATGAAATTTTTTTCTTGCTCCATGTTATTTATGTATTATTATTACTTTTTTGCTTAGTCTATCAACTTCAGTGACTAAAAGTAGTAGTTTTGACTGAAGGAAACAGTCCCATTATGTCAAGTTATTTTCAGTTAAAGCTACGTCGCGTCGTGGCTTATTTCAAATCTTTATGGCTGTTTTTCACATTATTTATTTTAACCCATGTTTGGTCAAAGATATATAAAAACTACTTATTTGGCGATATCATCCCTTATTATTATTAATATTTTTTTATTATTATTTTGTTTGTTTGTTTTTTTTTTTTTTCTTTCAAAGAACGTTTAGATAACATACACTTCGAAGCAAGACAAAAAAAATTCCTTATTAATGAAAAAAACTTAAAAACTAAAAAAAAGAGCAATGTAAACTATTTGGCGGTTCTATGCCCTGCAATATAATGAGGTTGTTTCCTTCAGTCAAAAATACTACTTTTAGTCAGTGGTAGAATAAGCAAAAAAAAAAAAAAAAAACATGGGCCCAAAAAATCCTTTTATTTTCTCAGCCATTAATTTTGAATTATTATTATTTTTTTTAAATGTCTGATTTTTTTTAGCAAAATGTTTCAACGTGTGACGTCATAAGTGATGAAAGCCATTTTAATCGGAGCGCGTGGTTGTCTTTTCTGGCAAGAGATCGCCTTTTAATGATTTTTCCACCTTGTAAGCTACAAAAAAATATTCATTTAACGAAGTTTGAGTGTCCTGAAGCTTTATTCTAGGAACCCTAGCGATTTGCTCACTTGTGACGTCAGCAACGAAAACAACTGCTGAATATCTTTTAAGATTATTTTTTAAGAGAGAAAATAAGTCAAAATTAAGAAAAAAAAAGTAACTTAACCTATGTTTTTGACCATGCTCTTTCAAAAAAAAATATTTTTGAAAAATAGGGAACAACCCAATTATATATATATATCGTCTGCTAGACTCGTTTGCATCACAATTATGTTTGCAACTGCGGTGGTTGCGCAGGAAGATGGGAACTGTGCACTAAAACTCGTAGTCCTTATAATACGCAGTAGAGTTCAGGCATAATAAAGAGAAAAAGTTCTGTACGGGTTCAGCTAGGGATTAAGTATATCATGAAATAACTAGACACATTTGAAGTGTATAAAATTATTGAGTTGTGTGATTTGACGAAAGTTCTTTGAACCGAGTCTAGCTACTTTTTATTGTAGTCAATTTTGAAGCTGCTCCGAAATAGCTGCTTTGAAATGACTAAGTCAAAAAAAATTAATTTTCTGCTGAAAAATCCAAAACTTTTGTCACTGTGCACATATGTTTAGTTCAAGAACATTCAGTTTAATAACACTTACAACTAAATAGAATTATTTCATTTCATTTTCTTTATTTAATTATTTATTTTTATTTATTTATTATTTATTTTATTTATTTTATTTTATTTTTTATTTCTTTATTTATTTATTTTTACTATTTTTTGTTTTATTGAATGAATTTGTTTGGCCTTTTTTTTAACTATCCAAAAATACTAACTCACTTAATGAAAAGATTTACAAAAAATTACTTTCTTTGGGAAAAATATGGATGAATAAGCTCGATGAATTTATTCGCTCTTTCCCGTTATAAAATGTATCAGCTACCTTATCTTCTAGAACCAGTTGGTGGAAAACAACAACGTGTGGGAAAAAAATTGAAATCTAGTTGAATTTGTGGTGCTGCCATCTATCAGTCGGTACGAAAACAAATTCGTTAATAGGAAAAATATTTTGAATACTTACATAACCTATTTCAATATGTGATATATTTATTAGTCAAAACATTTTTACAAAAGAAGAATAAATAATCAGATATGATCTACAAATGTTGTATTTCATTAGAGTTATCGTAAAAAATGAAACGGTTTGACTTAGAATTACGAAATTGTAACGAAATTTATTTAATTCTTATTAGCCAAATACAAACCAATAATTACCAATATTGGTATGCTTCTTAGTAAATGCTTGCTTTTAGCATCATATGGAAGGAACCGTAGTTTAATATGCGCAAAGTTTTGTACGGTAAAACTTTAAAAGTAAAATAACTTCGAATTTTTCTTAGTTTCTTTTCGTGCTATTCACAAATAATCCATCGTGTCCAATTTAATTTTTAGGTGTCTGAATCGAGACCACCCGGGACAAATACTTCTCCATCTATGCATCTCGATGCTGCTGATGAATCTCGTGTTTGTGATTGGTTCACAACGAGGACGAGCCCTAGGCGGCGTCGACGTCTGCGTCTCTGTGGCTGTACTCGTCCATTATTTCCTGCTTTCGACGCTGGCCTGGATGTGCGTCGAAGCCGTCAATATGTACCAACTACTGGTGCATGTATTTGCATCTTCGGAGTCTCATTTTATGCTGAAAAGAGCTATATTAGCTTGGGGTGAGTATTCATTATTCCTTACTCAAGTCAAAATATGATTTTCCCCAAAAAATAGTATATTAATTTTAATGCCTAAGCTAACTCAAATATCCTGAACTGCTGACGCTTAATTTACTGAAATTTGCGCAATTTTTAGCAAAAGTTCTAATATGGACATGAAGAATTGAATGTAAAAATAATTCGGTAGATAAGTATTGCAATAATGAACAATAACTCATTTTTTACCACCAAAATATTGGACAGAAATCACCAAAATATGTGCATAATAGCATTCAATGTTGTCAAAAAACATAAATGATGAAGCTTCAACCAGGGACGGATACAGACTAGCATTTTTCCATCTTGTATGCAACTATTAAGTTATGATTACGTTATGAATGCATGGATAAAATTGTTGACGATTTATAGGAGGGTCATGACCCCCATGCCCATCACTTGTACCAGCTCCTGGCTTCAACATACACAATTTAATAGGTCAGAGCTTACAAAAATGCACTTAATGAATATGTATACTACGTTATGTATAACTTTAAAAAATAATAATAATAATTTTCATAATGAAGCCGTTTTTTCATAGTCTAGCTCTGACAAGTTGTCTCCCGATTGGCTGAACATTAAAATTTTTCATTTGTAAAAATAGGGGTGAGAAAAGCCGGTTGGGGTTACCGATTGTGATTATTGACGTTGAAAAATCTACTTTTTTCTCCTCTTTCAACCTTTACATAAATGAGCTCGTCCAAAGTCAAGCATCTTTTTATCAGAACCAGGCTTTATTCGCCGCTTGTTTAACAGCCAAGCTCAATTGCCGATTGTTCACTTTTTAAAGCTTAGTGTTCCTTTAAATAAGCAAGGGGCTTAGTGTTCCTTTAAATAAGCAAGGGGCTTAGTGTTCCTTTAAAGAAGCTTTTGCATGAAAGGTATCACTAAAGATTGCACATGGTAATAATAGATCCATCAATAGCTCTTTTTATACCGCTACGTTTCCGTTAAAAAAATCATATTCAATATCCATTGTTTCTTTCCGACTAACTTTCAAATCAGATTCATTGACACATAGATTTAAGTCATTAATACATATTTAGAAGCACTTATCAGCGAGATACTCTACAAAGAGACTACCCAATAGTGTGTCACGACTTTGAAATACGTTGCAAAACAAATTTCATTCGTTAAATATATGCTATTCTGGTAATTGTCATCAACTTATGTCGACTAAAATTGCTCCACAAAATAACGTTTAAAGTGCGTATAGAATGGAGTAGAGACTTCAAAGTGATTGGTGAATGAAACAAGTTACGATAGGTAATAAATTTCTGAGATTGGCAAAATAACTTTTAAAGTACGTGTAGAGTACTTGCTAGTAGAAACTTTAACTGGTTGGTGAGTGAATGAAAAATGTTGCAATGCGTAATAATTCTCTGAGATTGGCAAGCTATAAGTAGCTGAAGGTTGGAGTCCTTCTGGTTATTTATTTGTTTACTTTATTTTTTTTTATTTTTCTTAAAATATTTTTTAATGGAAAAGAATTTTTATAAAAGTTGAGGAGGCATAATATATCCATCATATTTTGAGCAATAATTATTCAGAAAATTATTTCATCAAAATTTTCTTTGTTTTTCACATAGTATTAATGTTTCTCCCCTCAAGGTTTAACTTTCAGTACATTCTTCTTACAGTTTGAATAATTGACATTTTCTATTTCAATATTCCATATTTATTGAATGCAAGTTGCCTTACCTGAAGCACAGAATAGGATGCTTGCATCAATATCAATTGAAACTAATTTTCGGCTGAAAATTCACGAGGGTGAAACCTTTATCCAAGCATTTTCATTTAGCAAAGGAAGAGAATTTTTATACAATTTAATAACATTAAATGGTCTGTTTTTTCTCATACAAATGCTTTTGCAAGTGAAGAAAAAGCAAACTTCCAATTTTAGCCTATTGTTTTCGTTGTTTGATTTTGTTTTTCGTTTGCATAAAATATTAGTTATCTACAAGTTATTTCGAATCATAAATCTTTATTACATTAAAATGAAAATAGAATTCAAAAAATATTTTGATTTTGCATCAATTCAAATATTTAGTTTCGTATTCGTGGAGTATACAGTTGACAGAATTTGATTTTAATTAGACATGACTTGCCATGAAATTGAGAAGTTTTCTTTGTAAATTTGCATTTAAGATAGGCTTTTTTGTTAGTAAACAGTTATTTAATCATAGTTTTAGAGTGCCTTAAATTTAAATATAACACAACTTATGATGCGCATTTTTATACGCACATTCATTCGATTGTGGTATTTGATTTGATGGATTTAAAAAAAAAAAAAAAAATCAGTGTGCGTTTACAGTATTGTCGCTAAAAGTGCAGAGATTTACAGAAATTACCCTTCAAAAATGAGTTGTATGTTTCATAATGTCTTTTTATTTCTAGGTATTCCATTCATAATTGTTGGTATTACTGTACTGATGGATTGGGAGGTTTATTACAATCAAAATGAATAGTAAGTAGAAATATTTACAACTTGAAATATTTTACTATATCAAAATGTTTTTCTGTTCCAAAACTGATTATGCAAAATAAATTTCATTAATTATGGAAAACTCAACTTTAAACGCAGTTTGAGAATAATAAATTTAATATTAAACTAGCTACTAAAAAGTAGTTCAAATTTTTAAATTGAAAGGTTTCAAATGTTTCAAAATAAAATGAACAAATGTAAAACTCTATGGATATTAAGTTTAAAAAAAACGATTTGGAAAATTCCGTCATTCTTTTTAAAATACAAATGCAAACATGCTCTTTTAATAATACCACCTTGATCTTGCTGAAGAAAACTAGATGGCAGCACCAGATCAGTTACAGAACTGTCCAATAGATGGCAGCATTATTCTACGTTTGTGTTCTTTCCCAAACCTCTGTTTCAGCTAAATAACTGCTTCTTTTCCACTGAACGAAAAATATATAAAAATATTTGAAAACAAGGCACTAGGGTATGACTGAAAATTTTCTACATTTTTAGATTCTTATTTCGCCAAATCTGAAATGTTACTGTTCCGAAATTTTTGTTTTAATTGCGATAGCTAGGTTAAAACATAAAAGAAATATAATATATTCAAGAAAATAATTTAGTTTCACATTAAGAAAATGAAATTGTTAAAATTTTTGAAAAAGGTTTTAAATTACTTTAAGAATGCATCCTTTTGCATTGGTATGCGAAAAGAGCACTTTTATTGCATTATATTTTTTCTCCTTTGTTTCAATCTGAGACACATGCAGCGTGCTTAATATACATAAAACTAAATCGAAATTGAAAACATACATGCATTTCAAAGTTAAAAATTTAAAAGAGAGTTAGTTAAAACCCTTCCACATATTAATATTAAAATCTCCCGAACTTTTTAAAATAATATTGTTGAACATAACCTTTTTCGTCAATTTTTCAATAAGATAGGAAAACATAAATGTAGGGAAGTATTAATGTCCTTGCTGTATGATGTGTGTTTAAGTTCATAAACCACTTTTGAAATAATGCAAAAAAAAAAAAAAAAAAAAAAAGGAACACAGAAAGGAAAGAATAGGGGAAGGGGAGAGAGAGAGGGAAAAAAGGGCAGTTTTTTAAGTGCACGAGGAATAGAAAGCTATGCTGTGAATTTAAAGCGCCTTTACATTGCTAATTAGGCATCAACCAGCATATATAGAATCATTTAAAAATATCTGAAATTACGCAATGCAGGAAAAAAAAACCTCTTTTAAACGCTTCTGACATAATTTTTGCTGATTCTTATGTAAAATGACCCACTCAATCCAAATATGACCAACGTTTTCCCAGATCACTCTCCACGTTTTAGAAATGGCGTTCCCAATTTGTTTTTTAATTTTCGACAATTTTATAGAAAATATTTTTATTTCGAGGGAAAGGGAGCATTATATTAGCCATTAACACTCTTCTTAGAGGCTAGATAGGTGCAAAGTTCAAAAGCATAGACATTTGAGACAAGTTGGATTAAGTCAACTAATCCAATTTCCTTCGTTTAGCCTCTATATTAGAGGCAAGATAGGTGCAAAGTTCAAAAGCATAGACATTTGGGACAAGTTGGATTAAGTCCATAGGGGAATTCCCCGCAAAAATATTTTAAAAATCATCAAAACAAATCTTTTTTCCGGTTGTTTGTTTTACAATTTTTTCACTTAATTTTTTGGCATAAGGCGAGAGTACACAACTCACAAACCACAAGTACGCAAGCGTTTTCACTTTGTAAAATTGTTTTACAATTTTTTGGAAGCATCGCATGTTTCATAGCCAGAATCGCATCGCATATTTTCATTAAAGAGCCTTTCCGTATTATTCAACTTACATTCCCAGATATAATTATGAGTGAAAATGAACTTAGGTATACTTATGAAGTATCATTAATATATTTAAATTTCTGGGGATGCACCGACTACATTGTTTATCCCTTCTTGATATAGTGTAAAACAATGGGGGAAGTGCTCTCCCAGAAATATAAAAGTCCTCTTATAGAGAATTCACTGATCGAGTAACGGGGACGTCGCCAACAATGAAACTCGCGCCATCACATGATAATTTGATGATATTTTTTTGAAATGTTTGACATGCAGGAAAATGCTTTATTTTGACGAGGCTGAACTGGATCCGGTATCTTAACTGTTTTACTGGAAAAACCGTGCGATTTCAGGGGAATGAAGAAACGAAAAAGGGGTCAACAATCAACGCTATCTACTGGAGTTTAGGGTTCATCCACTAGATTTAAAGTTACAATTTCAACTATCAAATATTTCCTTCTTTGTGAATTTTCTATACTAGCCAAGTAACGAATGTACATTCAAATAAACTGCAAAATACGAATCCTATGCAACTAATTAGTCATATGTTCATTGCTACTATGTACCTGTTAACCTGGTATGTTTGGCAATATAGTGAGAAAAGAGGCCATGTCAGCCTAATGGGAAACTAGAGGCCCATTAGGCCAAACCTTGATGAGTCCCGGTTTGGAGTCCAAGCAGCATAATTTTTTAAAGTTTTATACGGGCTGCAACCACAGTCACAAGGGACTCCGCCTTGGCTCTCGGCGGCACTGAATATAATCAGCAGTATGACGGGCAATTTTCTAGTATTTTAATACTATAAATAATTCGCTGATATTTTATCAAAAAGTTCAACAACTTAACATTTTTCCCCAGTTGCATGCTGTCTGCTGCCAATCCATATGTGTATTACATCAGCTTTCTGGGTCCTTCGTGCCTCATTCTGTTCGTGAACCTAACCGTATTCCTGATGGTAACGCGAGTCCTGTTCACGCCAAGAAACGTGTCCGCAAAGAAGCCTCCCCAGTGCAGCAAGAAAGAAAAGTTTTTAGTCACGACTGCGCAAGTGAAAGGGGCTTTTACTGTCATGGTAAGCAAATACGACTTGGTTTAAGGGAAGTTACTACGGTAAAACCTTTGAAAACTGTTTTTTTAGTTTTTATATGTTCAAAAAATTCAAATAAAGTGTTTTTAAACGGCACCAAATTTATAGTTCTAAGAACCTAAATTTAAATATTAATGGGGAACAAATGTATTAAAACGCACGGACTATTTTAGTTTCAAATGCGATTTTCTCAAAACTTTAATTTTTAAAATTCACATTCTATTTACTAGAAATCTACTTCACGTAAAACTTTGAAATTTTCATCACCTTGTTTTAAATGTTTATAATTAAACTGAAATGATAGTTTTACTTTAGAATTCAAACCTTTTCCTAAACAGATGTTTTATGGTCAAAAACGGTCTGTTGTTTCATTTAAAAAAGTTAATATTGGTTAAAATTTAACAATTTGGGAAATAAACAGAATTGCTTTAAAAGCTTGTCAGTAGACCTTTCGATATCTCTTGAAAACACAGTGAAAATTATAAATTTGCAGCATTAAAATTTTTTGAACAAAAAGTACATAGTTTTGCAATTTAACCTTTCGCGCATACCTTGTACCGAAGCCCCTAACAATGCAAACACTTGATTTTTAAAATAAAATAGTTGATTTCTGGAGCTATTTTTGTGCTACCTTATATTTGGAATTATCCCGAGTAAGCATACCTTATCCTACTTTAATTGGAAAAGAATAGATAAATTTATTGGTTTAAGCTTGTACCATCAAATGATCCTCATCCGATAATTCTCAATTTAATTCTGCGCTCAGTATTCCTACTTCAATCTTAATCATGTTTATTGTTAGCAAAAATAAAAACTATCCCATTCTCTGTGCTAGTACCCTAACTTAGAAATTTAGTTTTAAAAAAAACTTTTAATAAATTCCATCTAGTTTGCAGTAATCAGTGCACATTATGCGCCGGTACTGTGTCGATGGAACAGTTCGGAATGTTTTGCATATATTGTTTTTTCTCCCCCAATCCCAATGAAGCAACCATTCGTGCTATCAATGGATAAAGTTCTAATGTTTAAAAAGAAAAGAGAGAGAAACTAACTTTCTCTTGCGTGCAGATATTTTATTACGTTAAAATTTTAAAATAAATGCAACGTGGCCGCACATAAATTAAATAAATAAATAAAATAGGCAAACCGGTTTCGAGTGCATTCGTCCCCCTTCGTCAGTGCATAGCTGAGAAATATTATTGTTATGTTATCACGGTATTTATTATTCTTAGGCTTAATTGATGAGTTAAAGTGTATTTTTTATTGACGAAAAGAACCGAAAAGAATAAATAACGTCCAAGTATGATTCTTATTTTTTAAATACGACGAAAAATTTTCACTCACATTCTATCTATACTTTCAAAAAAGTTTAAAAAAATGTTAAGTAATTTGTATCCGCAAGTCAACAACATATTCTTTTGTTCTTTGATTTTTGTTCTTTTACGTTCACAAATTTCAATATTGGTATAATATACATGTGTCCCTCGTATAACACGGTACTTTTACAACACGGTTTCGATATTACACGGTAACAAATTTGCGATTATTATAACACGGTTTCGATATTACACGGTACGAAACTTGATTTTAATACTTCATGGTTTTGATATAACTCAAAAGCTTTATTTATAAAAGATGGAATTTCATTTTTTTAAATACATTCTGTTAATCGTTGATAACTCTAATAAGTTTTTACTTTTTTTTATGAAACTTGGTTTCGATATATCACGGTACACATCCCTTGATTTACATTATTTCTAATTCTCGTATAACACGTTTTCGATATAACACGGGGAACAAGGTTTCGATATAACACGATACATCTTATATATATAACCTGATTTTTCTCATGCACATACATAATTAGTATTACAGATAAGTAAAAATTTTATTTTTAAAATGTCTCGTGCAACACGGTTTCGATAGTACACGGAACGAATTAACCGTGCTATACGAGGGACACACCTGTAACAGTCTTTTGAGATTTAAATACGATTTGAAAATTAGAAGTTTAGATCGATGACATAAAGTGCAATATTGATTTATATTTTCAAAAGCATTTTGCTTTAGTAATTTTTTGTAAATATGGTACTTTCATCTTGAGGTTTTTCCCCTAGGTTTTACTTGGAGTGTCATGGGTTTTTGGAGCTTTTGCAGTGGGTGAAGCTAGATTGGTGTTTCAGTATATTTTCTGTATTTCCAACTCCTTGCAAGGATTTTTAATTTTTCTCGTCAGATGTCTTCAGTATCCTGAGGCTAAAAGTGCTTGGTATGTACTCTTAAAAATCAGCATAGTAGTCTTACTTTTAATTATAAAAAAAAAATGTTTAAAAATATTTCGATTTTTAAAACTTATATATATATATATATATATATATATATATATATATATATATATATATATATATATATATATATATATATATATATATATATATATATATATATATATATATATATATATATATATTTTTTCTTAAGTATTAATTTTTAGTTACTTAGCGATGTTATTTTTTTTAATTATAAAGGCATATGTGTCTGCACACCTACGTGGACATACAAATTGGAAACCTTTTTGGGCCTCACGTTCAGTTTTTTCAAGAAAAATGATATTTAAGTATTAAGATTAATTTTTGTTAGGACGATTAAAGATTAAGATTAGTTGTTGTACGTTGAGTAATGACATAGTTGAGACTACGTAATGTAATGACTATGTTGAGTAAAGACATAGCAAACGAGAATAGACAAATTAAATTTTGTGTTCGTTTTTGTGTCGGGCCTCACGTTCAGTTTTTTCAAGAAAAATGATATTTAAGTATTAAGATTAATTTTTGTTAGGACGATTAAAGATTAAGATTAGTTGTTGTACGTTGAGTAATGACATAGTTGAGACTACGTAATGTAATGACTATGTTGAGTAAAGACATAGCAAACGAGAATAGAGAAATTAAATTTTGTGTTCGTTTTGAAGACATGACTATGAAGAAGGCTAAAACATGATAATAGATTTAAAACGAGGAGTTGAATGCAAGATTTCAGTACTTTCTTATCATTTAATCTTAAATAACAAAAAGAGACGCATCTCTCTTTAATCTACAGCTACAAAAAAAATAAATGACTTTGAAATTTAAAAATGCTAAGATAAAATTGCTCCAATGTTTTTATTTTTTTTATTTAACTTTTCTCTGGTGGTTTTTTTTTTCTATTCTTATTTGAGCGATTTTAGGAAATTTTAAATTAGAAAAGGATTGTGTTTCCACTAAAAGTTTGACTAAACACCTTAGTCTTTTCTTAATACTTTCCTTGTATTAATGCTCACGTTAATAAAAAGTTGTCGCATTTTTCTGCAAAGGACAACGTTAATTATTATCAAACGAAGTGGTTGTGTTATAATATTTTGCTTTTGTTCATAAGAAGACTTATGTAGACCTGAAAAGATTAACCAACGTAAAATATTTCTCTACTACATTTGAAAAGGATCGAAGAGAACTGAAATTATATTCTAAAAAACAATGCGTCTAGTTTTCATTTCTCTTTCAATTATCCTATACAAAATTTCCAAAAGAAATAATAAAAATATTAATTAAAAATATCATTAAAAATATTTATAGGTCATTACGTAATCACAACTTTAAAAACCTTTTAGTCAAAATATTGCTAAATCAAAATATTGCTTTTTGATATTTTTTCATTATTTAGAGGTTGTCAAAAGAGTTAAAAGTTTTCACTTTGAATTGAAATTCTGAGCAAGCGAGTGATTTTATAAATATATAAGTGTGTGTGTGTGTGTGTGTGTAATTAAGCATTTCCTTCCTCTTCAATAATGTTAATTCGCAACCCGAACCTTAAATTAAAAATTCAAAAATGTCTTGCGTTTTCGAAGCTTAACAAAATTTAGAAATCTGGACATTTTAACAAACACAAAACCTCGCTCAAAGCGTTAAAGTCTCATTTTATTTAAAATTTTAATATTGATGAGACAAAATATACTTTTAAAAATTTTACAGTTAAAATTAAGTTTATCTATTTCATTAATAGCTCAACATTTTCATCTTTGTTTATTACCTTCTAATCTCCTTTGTAACTCACAAAAATATATTACTGTCTGACCACGGATTGTATGGAAAGACAAACATCCGCTTTACAGTCGGAAATGGACGAATCTATTCTTTTTTTAGTGATGCCAGCTTTTACAGAAGCAGAGTCTCATTCAAATGAGCGGAATACCGGCATCAAAAATTTTTACTTTTCCCCCACATTCAGATAGATTCGTCTTATCTGGAGTTTTGAAAATTCCATACAATCTGTGGTTGGACAGTAACTTTCCTTTTCAAGATTCTTCCTTTTGTTAAACTTTCTGATTAATGCCACTACTGTAGTTAGGGAGGGGGTGGTGTAGGGGAACACACGTTCTCCAAATTAATTGGTATGTTTCTTTAAACATAATGCTAATTTGATTTAAGTTCATCTTAAATTCCATTTTAAAAAAAAATTCTGCTTTTAAAATTAAAGCTGAGTAACTAATCTTGATCTTTTTTGGCTAACAAATCTGTCATCCATAATATCGATTATCTACATTGTAAAAAGATCCGTTCCCCTAAAACATTTTTTCCTAAATACAGCACTGTTAAAATTTATTTCTTTTTGATATATACTAGATTTTACTTTTCTTTAATTAAATATTGTTTAATTCAGTAAAACCTGTGAAGTTGACCATCCTTGTAAGTTGACCACCTGTCTAAGTTGATCGCTTTTTTCAGGCACGGAATTAGCCCTTATCATATAAATCAACCTCTGTAAGTTGACCACCTGTTGAAGTTGACCACTAAAGTAGTGCACCGCAGGTGGTCAACTTACACAGGTTTCAATGTATTAATATATTTTGATTCAGTGCGTTGAAGTTAATTTTTTATCGTCATTTTATTCAGTATCCTAATTTAATATCGCACAGTACTGTCTTGTGTACTGCCGTGGGAAGGCATAACGCAGTATCTGCGGAAATGAGATTTTGACATGCTTGAAAAGTAGCGCGTTTCAGATTCCATACTAACAATTAGAAACTTTTGGATAAAGAGCATTTTATTCGTGATTTATTTTTATTGGAAATCAAATAAGCAAGTTTGTGCAATAAAGCTAAACTGCAATAGATGACAAAAATACAAATAAAATGAAAAGGGAAAAACTTGCAGAACCTGCGCTTTAACTTCCCAGATTTTATTTCAACATCGCTTTGATTATAAGTTAATAGGGTAACTTATTCTTGTCTAATTTTAATGCTTTTAAATTCTTTAAAGGTACCAACTGCTTAAAACTGGTACTTTCAAGAAATACCGGGGCATGGTGCCTCCTGGCAGTTGGTCCGGAAACTCGAACTCCGGTCACAACAAGCAGAATGGACATTCGACGACCACTCGACTGGGCAGCCAGGATGTTACAAATGCTCCTTTCAATACCAATACCTTCTGGGGGCAGGAGAAAGCACCCATGGATGTGACAACATCTATTGTCAAAGACGATTGTGGGGATGCTGCCTACTGCGACGATGTCGTCAAAGCTCCATCGAGCATGGGCTTGGATTATGCCACTGTCACAAGGGGTTCGGCACAACTTCTCACTTTCAGCAATAGTGGAAATACTTTAAAGAGTAATACCAGTAAAGAGGACAAGTCAAGGAGGCCGTCAAAGAATCGGAGCATCAGCCGGTATGACGTAATATTCATATTCGATTCTTTCTCATTTGTAAATTGTTTTTGTTGTAAGCATTTAAATTGCACTCTGTTCACCGAAAAGAAAACCGAAATCAAAAAAATTGGCCTGAAGGTTTGCTACTACCTGACTGGGGCGTGCACAGAAATTTTGGGGCCCGTCACAAATGACCTTTACGGGCCCACCTCCATATTGTTTACCCCTACGGCCCTTCATATATTTCACCATTCATTTCAAAAATGGCCCGGGCCATCAGGTGTCGCTTCTGACCCCCCCCCCCCCCCTAGCCGAGCATGTCCTTGTTCCAGGCTCGTTTTGTCTGGAATATAGTATAGTAATCCAATTTTTACAAGCAAGGTACCGACAGTCCGGTTATCACATTCAGAGACTGCAGTTTTCCCACTGCTATGGACTCATCAGTCTAAAATAGTGAATATCCGAGCTGGAGGCAGATATCATGTCACTGAAGCTGAGGGTAACAACAAACAAGGAGATAAACTAAACTTATCTCATCGGCGAGATTTGGCAGCCATGATGGAGTTCAACTCGTAAGTTGCAGGCAAAGCTTGGGTATTAAGCAGTAAAGTACCACCCAGGGATAATCCAGAACTACATGAAAAATACCAACAGCCTGATTATCACATCCAGAGACAGCAGTTTCGTCTTTGTTATGGACTCATCAGTCTAAAATAGTGAATAACCGAGCTGGAGGTAGACGCCATCTCATTGAAGCTGGGAGTGCCAACATACTGGTAAATAAAATAAATTTATCTCGCCAGCGAGAGTTTGTAGCCATGGTACTCTTTTAATCATTTATTCACTATTCCAGACTGCTGAGTACATAAAAATAACGCAACTGCAGCCTGTGGATGTAATAAGCGGGCTGTTGGTATGTTGCATGTAGTTCTGCCTTAGCCCTGACTTAAGGACGGTAATTTATTGCTTAATACCCAAGTTTTGCCTTCAATTTACGAGTTGAACCGCGCCGTGACTGTGGACTCTCCGTGGTGAGATAAATTCACTTTATCAGCCAGTTTGTTGGCACTCTCAGCTTCAATGAGGTGACATGTGCTTCCAGCTAATTTATTTACTTTTCCAGGCTGATGAGCCTGTAACAAGGAAAAAACTGTAACCTCTGGATTTGATAGCAATGGCCGTTGGTATTGCATGTGGTTTTGCCTTTGCTCTGATTTAAGATCGCAACTTAATGTTCAAAATTCAGTATTTACCATCTGCTTTACGTCGATTTGTTATTTTTTATGCCAAACACGTGACTGGCAGCAACAAAGTAAATTTTTTGTTTATAATTTTTGTTAACATCTAGTCTATCTTTCCCGTGAACGCAGTGCAACAAGTATGGTAATTCAATAGTTGAAAGACACTCTCACCAAGTGCTCAATTGCCTTTCTTCTCGCCTGCGTCACATTTCTGAGCCAAAAAGTTCAAAATACATGGCAAAAAGTTGCAAACAATCCATTACTTTTTATATCTGATATGATGTTTAACCCAATTTTACTTAAAAGATGCCAACACCTGATCATATCTAATGTAATTGGAGATAATCGGTTTATTTTGCTTTATACCCAATTTATTTTAACAATTTTCCTGAATAAAATTACATATTTTGATAACGTTTTCTTGAAAATTATGCATTTGTTTAAAGGTAAAAAGTTAAAAGAATCACAAATTCTCCAATCTCTCCGCAAAAGACTTCAAACCTTTTCAATTTATATATTCTAGAAACATTAAAATGTTTTTTTTTTTTTTTTTAACTAAGCATGATGAACAATATATCTTTTCTTTCAACATTTACAACATACTGATGATAACTTTACGCATTTCATTTATATTACAAAAAAGAAACATCATGCATGGAAAATCTGATTTCGTTACGTTGAGTCAGAAATAAAACAACATAAAACATGTTCCTTCAGTGTGAAAGTTGAAAATGGGTTGATGAGAATTTTACCAATTATAATTTGAATTATTCATAACAAAAAGAAACTAATTCATGCTTGGAAATCTATTGAATTGAGAATGATATACCATGTATATTATATAACCATCACAATTTGTGCACAAAATATTGTAAACTAAATGAAATTCGTTCACTTACTGTTGTATAAACAATAGCTTGTCCACAAAATGTTGTTGAAATACAGTTTGTTCAGAAACTAATTTAGCCAATTAAATTTATTCTTCCCTCTAGGGAAATATCCAAGGTGAGATTTTTTACCATGACCCAATAATAGGCGGGGCTTTTGTGATCATGGTCTGCAAATGAGAAGGGGGAAGGAATTTGGAAAATATTGGAGGAATCGTGCATTCCCGCTTCCTAGTGGGAACGCAAACTATTCTATGACTATTTTAGTTTTACTCAAACTTCGTTCGCTTCAGTTGCTGTTGTAAACTAAGCTACGTGAAAATCATTTTATATGAATGAAAACTTTAACCAATATGAAAGAGGGGATGTTGTACCCTAGAAAAACTACCTCTGAAAAATGCAATGTCTAAGAATTAAGTTTTTAAGTATTCAACTTTTAATCTCCACACGTGTTAAAAAAAAATTTCTACTCTTTAAAGAATGAAATGGTGTACATGTAAAGAAGGAAAAATATTAACTTTATTTTAATCGAAGAGAAATTAAAACGTTGGGCAATTTTTATTTTAACTTGACCCATCCTTTCTATTTTGTTTAGTTTTAAGTCAATGTTCTTTGCAAACTAATTTATGCTCTTTTCAGATCCAATTCTGAATCATCCCAAGACCAATCGAAAACAAGTGGTGAATATATGGGACCAGAAGTAACAAGCAGCCACTATACATTCGGATTGAATCCTTCGGTGGTAGTTGAAGCTGCTGATGATGACGACAATCGTTCTTTTCGTGGTAAATTAAATGATGAAGAAAACAAAGACGACCAATTAGCCTCGCTTCCCACAGAGCCTAAAAGTCGAAGTTCATACGGATCATCCATTGGTTACATCGACGATGAAGCAGAACGCCGCAGTGTCATTGCTGCCAGCACACTTGACCGGAAAGCCTTTGCTTCAAAGACAACAAATGTCTTTGGGCACATTAAACCAGATTCACCACCCGATTTAGAAAAGCAAAACTCTTGGCCTCGAACGTTGAGCTCATTCATGGGTGGCAAAGAGCAAGTGAAGTACACGACACCGGATAGCATTCATGGTTCAACTTTAGGCAAACGTAGTTTAGTCGAAGGCCAAGATAGACTTTCGTGTCAAGTCATACCACTTCAAGTCAGACCATCTACACCATCAATCGTGCCCTCGTATTCACCTTCCCACAGAGACAGTGACCTCACACAAGTTAGTCCACATTCATCTTTTAGTGATACTGCATCTCTACCGGAACGCACTTCCGATCATCATCACCATGTTCACCACCATCATCTGCACCACATCTTGCCTGATAGATTCATACATAATGCTACACCCACCGATCATATACCAGAGCTCATGATTACCCCCACGGGCCATAACCATGAGACCTCAGATTTGCCTCGCGTTTCTGGCTGGCGTACAGCTTCTATGGACAGCGACGATGCACTAGTTGAGGACAACTGCGATGTGTCCATCTCTGGACCTGCAACCCATGTATTTGTGCCCCAACCATCTGCTTCCATGGATAGTAACACTGTCCTTGAAGAAGATGAGGATGATCTTTCTCCACCTGACCAAGAAACTTTTAGGATATGGGAACGGCAAGGTCTTGTTTCTCCTAGTGAAGCCATGTTCATAGATTTGGCTGCTTCTAGATTGTGAAATATCACAAGCAGTTCCAGAACTTGAACCCAACACAGAGCTTGAAGGTTTAATTTCAACGATATGATAATAACGAATTAAAAGCAAGAATCTTTTCTACTATAAGACTACACAAGGGAAACTACATTTCTCCGATTTAAAATATCAATAAAGGACACACATGAAGCATTAAGACAGCCATATAGAAAATTGTCAGACTTTGGTAAGATTGTTGAATTTGGTTAAGTTAAACCTTCTGCAATGCTTACAATCTTTTCTAAAACAGATGGCTTCAAGAAGAAAAATGCTTATGGTATAAAGAAGGACTGAGAGATAAGTCAGCTGGCATTTATTTCAAAATGCGTGATCTCGAAAGAAGAAAACATTTGTACATATTTTTTTAAGCTACATAACTAACATCTTAAATGAATCTAACTAAACTTTACTCAGACAACTTGATAAATGTGAACAGCTTGGACCAATTTCATAGACATCAGTGGCAAAAGATATTTAATTATACATACGTCCCCTCACTTTTTGTGCACTATGTCAGACATGTTGTCTTTCGAAACAATTTCAGTATTCAAAAACATTGTTTCTAGACTTCTTTACTATAAACTTAAAAACAGCATTTTAGACCAATGCATGATTGGTCAAGTATCATACTTATGCCTTAAAAGTGTATTAACTAATCATTTAATTATTGAACTTATTTAAGAATTGCAGGTTCCGGATTTATTTTCTTTCAGAAAGAAACAACCATTTAGTAAAGTCTATTTTGTACAAAATACAAAAATTTACTACGAGCTAGATTGTTAAATACAGCTTTAATTATGTCCTCGACGACATAAATGTTGTTAATATCGAGAAAACAATCTTCAGTTCCAGAAGCGCCAAATTGTACAAGTTGTTCTAACTTCTATCTAACAATCCATTTCTGGAGGCATTTTGTTGGATCAAATCGACGACAATACTGATTGTCTTAATTTGTAAAAGTATTTTATTTTTATGGTATTTATTTTTAGCTATGTATGCAAATCTCTGCTGGCGTGTAAAGACACGACAGTATCATTCGAATTTACAAAGTTATCCATTGATGTTAAAATAATGCATTTTACCACGTTTAATTTTAATGGAATATCTTTCATTTCGTAGACTACATTTCATAGGCCACCTTTTTTTTTTTTTTAGTGAGTTTCAAACAGTATACAGGATGATTCGTTTTAACCTGCAAAAACCTCTATTTTCGCAACCGTTAGTCCTAGATGAATACTTCCAGTTGCTAAAATGTTCAAAATCAGATGCAGAGTTAAGACATTGAAAGTTTGAAGCAAAAAAAAAATATAGTCAAAACATACGAAATTTAACTTTTTATATGGGCCCTAGGTCCCCTTACTTAATTACCAAAACTCAAGGAGATATTCGAATTATAAGTTTTAAGGGACCATACAGAAGATGAGATTGGAACTTATCGCCCATTCTGAAGAATGACAGGTTATCAAAGTAAAAAAAAAGTTTATAAATTTCATTGTTATTCAAAAATAAATGCAATTGCCATGATACGCAAAAACACACTGCAAAACCTCAATGAATTTGAGGAACCACGCTCTACGCATACATATAATTTTAAACCTCCTTTTTAACTGCTATATTTTCTGACAAAAGGTGTTATTGACGTTTAGTGTAAAGTGGTGTAAGTCACAAAACGCTGCGTTTCATTTCTTGGTGAATATTGATCGTACTAATGTTAAACTTTTTGTGTTAGAATTATTTTTCAATGGAGATTATTTCCCTGAACATAAGTTAGGGGGTCTAGGGTCCGTATAAAAAGTTAAATTTGTATTTTTCGACTCATTTTTATTTTTGCTTCAAACTTTCAATACCTTAACCCTGCATCTGATTTTTTAACATTTTAGCAATTTAAAGTAGGCATATAGAACTAACGGTTGCGGAAATAGAGGTCTTACAAGTTAAAACGGAACACTCTGTATAAAAAAGATGATGCACAAACTGTCAATTTTGTTTTAATTCAATAAATGAACACCATACATAGATAACTCCAGTATATTAGCTTTAAATCGTTTTGAACATTTTCCATTAGCTCACTCTCTTCATGTGGTTTAATTTCACAAAATATTTAACCAACTAATTTTTTTTCAGCAAGCTCCAGTCACATGTATCTTTAAGAGTTTTTCTAATATGACTTGTTTTTAACTGCAAACAGCACTTAATTCCCTCTATTCCTTATTGCTGATGAATAATTGTCTTGTGAGATGCATCTGAATCTACTTGCTGGAATTTTGCGAAAATGTAATGAACCTTTAGAAACAGTCAAAAACACGTTAAGAGGACACTGTTTTTTTTTTTCAATATTAATATTTGCAACATTATAAGCACAAACATATCAAGATACATAAATTCGTAAATTGTGACTCGAAAACAGTCTCAGATTAGTGAACTGCATATTTGCTGTCATTAGAACTTCACGAACAGTTCAGTGTCAGTCATGGAGTTATTTTAAAAAATTTACCACAACTATTTATTTCAAAACCAAATGCAGACGCCTCAATGAAACAGTTTCTAACTCAGTAGTTTCTCCAAAATATAGCTTATATTTCTTTTTTTAAAAGTACTGTACTTTATACAGCGTATATTTAATTTGTATAACATAATGGAATTCTAGTGGTGTCAATATCCAGTTTATATCTAAAAAAAGCAGATCAATCTTGCTTTTTTTAAAGAGTTAAACGCCGATCTTCTGAACTTTGAAATCGTTTAAGTGGGACCACAGTTAGCTAAAAACTTCTTTGGCTAAGACAAAATTTAGCAAATCTCAACATCCCCCAATTCACGTGATTCAAGTGAATTTAACCCCCATGAGCAAGTGAACTGTTAAAATTCGTAAAAAATTAAAACTAAAACCAGTTTTCTTTTTAATAATAGTCAAA
Source organism: Uloborus diversus (assembly GCF_026930045.1). Taxonomy (NCBI): domain Eukaryota; kingdom Metazoa; phylum Arthropoda; class Arachnida; order Araneae; family Uloboridae; genus Uloborus; species Uloborus diversus. The sequence goes on from NC_072739.1 coordinate 117,467,699, forward strand.
AATATAAAAGAAGAAATTAAATTTGCCAAATCTCGCAGGTTAAATTAGTTATTCAAGAAGCATTTTTAGAAACGACTACAAATTGTTAGTCAGCGCACTATTACAAGCGCATTTTCACTTGAATATCCTACACAAATGATTTCATCTATGATTGAGAAACGCAGTCACAAACTTAATTTTCGTGGAAAACGGCGTGATTCAATGCTGTGTTTCAGAAACAATACAATTTTTTAATTGTTTTCTTACGTGAAGTTCCACTTGAACACATTTTGTTCAAATTTCCGTGTGCATATTACTATTCATTTCCTTAACTTTTGCGCTTTAAGGTAAATGAACCAATAATGGCTCATTTAAGGGTGTAAAATCAGCTAACGTAAGAAATTTTCAAGAATTCTGTTATAAAATTAATTCTTCATTGTTCGGACCAAAGAAATAAGTCCAAAAATGAATCACTTAAGGACATAAAGTCAGTTAATATAAAAATCTTCAAGAATTATGTTTTTAAATTAGTTATTCATCATTTTTCAAACCTTCATAAATCATTGACGTGGAACCTGTGAATTCAACTTTGTGTGGTTATGTGTGTTTTAACCATACTTTAAAAACTAAAATAAATACATTTTTAGCTTTCGCTTTGTTCCAGTAATGACATACTAAATTTCAGACGTACCAGTAATGGGCCCTCTAAATAGGGTCGTTTAACTATCTATGCTTATTTCAAAAAAAAAAAAAAAAATAACTGCTATTTTTAAATGCGTTAAAAAAATCAAAAAGTGCATTTATCAAAGAAGTAATTGAGCCCGTTTTTCAGTGAATCACTTGTTTTTATTATTAATATGCCTCAAGTGTACCAATAATGGGGTATTTGGTTTATTACTGCTTGTAACACCAAAAACTAAAAAACGAATAAGGTAAAAATTAACAACAAAATATCCAACTAAAGATGAAATTATGCTCTGGTAATAGGCCGGCATATCCAATATCAGTTATGGAAAAGTTAAACAATACTTAATCATAAAATAGTTCATCGATTACTACAAGCTTATTATATGTTTTATATCATCACTCACAGACTATTTAATGTTTAATGAAACATACAAAATGCATCATTAAAAAAAATATCTAGGAGTAAATCTTACTTCTTTAAATCAGCTGGAACTGGCAAGAAGTAGGTGTTAATCCTTCTTATCAAAAACAATTGTTTATACCTGAAACAAGAACAGAAGTTTTGTTTTTAGTTTGAAGGAAATACCAATCTGCTGTAATTTCATTTGTATCCATTAGTGTCAGCTTATTTGACAGCTTATTGGTACATGGCCCATTATTGGTACACTCACCTGTAATGTAAATAGCATTTAAACCACAATCTGCACGCAAATGGCAAATTCGTAATATAAATAATAACTTTTTACATTCATAAGTTCAACCCTGAAAATTGTGGTACTTTATTGTAAAATATGATTTGAAGAAAATAGATTGAGTTTTCCTACCGGTGCTTATTTCTCCGAGAATGTAATTGTTTTTGCTGTACATGATCACAAACTTTTTTTCATTACAGTCATTAAAAATAACTTTGGTCTTCGATTTTTAACTACCCGCTTTTAATTTTTATTGAAGAAAATTAGACTGGGTTTAAATCCTATTTCCTACCAGCGTTTTTTTCTCAGAGCATTCGATTGTTTTATTCTATGTGAGCACAAACTTTTTTTTCATTACAGTCATTAAGGGTAACTTTGATTTTTGACTGGTTCTCTTATGTTTTTATCGTGTTATTGTATTAATTGTCAGAAAAAAGAAGGAAAAGCTTTAAGTCACCAAATCTAAGAAATAATGTACATAGTTAGAGCCAAAAATAAGAAATAACCGTTATAAAAAGCATTTAAAATGAATTAGTTACCTCGTTCTAGTTACCCTGCCGCTTGAAGTAACTCAGAACAACAAGAGCAATGGATGTAAAATAAATTATATTGTTATGAAAGTAATACAATTGGGTTGTTTCCCATTTTTCAAAAAAATATTTTTTTTTTCTAAAACAGCATGGTCGTAAACATGGGGAAAGTTAATTATCTTTGTTGTTGAATTATTTTCTCTCATGAAAAATAATCTTAAATGATATTCAGCCGTTGTTTTCATTTTTGCTGCTGACATCACAAGTGAGGAAATGACAAGGGTTACCAGAATGAAGTTTCAGCACATTGCAAACTTCACAAAATGAATATTTTATTTAACTAACAATTCTCGTTGCTAATAAATTGCCCAAGGTGAAAAACAATCATTAAAAGGCGATATCGTGCCATAAAAGACAACCATGGGCTCCGATTCAAAATTACTTTCATCACTTGTGGCATCACACGATAATGCGTTTTGATTCAAAAATCTGACGTTTAAAAAAAAATAATAAATTAAATGTTAGGAAAACAGCTTGCGTTTGACGAGCTCAACCGGTAGCTACCAGTTAACCGATCATGTGACAGCTAATGATCACGTGCTTCAATCAACCAATCAACAGCTTAAAATGGTAACCGGTGCGATAACCGATAGATGAACGCTGCGGTTAGTAACCGGTTTACTCACCGGTCGACCGGTGAGGTACGTCGAACGCAAGCACAGTCGAAACTGATTATGGAATAGCCAGTATGCCATGAGAAATTACTCTAATAAGCGGGATATTCCAATATCTGGAATCAAAATGAAAATTACAACTGTACACTGAAAATTTATTAAATTAAACGGGATATTCCTTTAACCAACATTTAAATAAAGTCATAGGAATCGACTGTATTTTACAATACACAGAATATTACAATGCAAAACGAGATATTTCAACATTCAAATGTAACTTCCAAACCGTAATTTCGGAATAATTAGTTCATACAAAAGGGTTACCAGGTTAAAACTTAGGAAAATAGCCAAACTGCTCCGTAATATGAGCCGAAAATGGACAACTTGCAGTAAAACCGCTTTCCCTTCTAGATATGTTTGAAATCTTTAATTGCAGCCATACTGAAATACGTAGATAAGACTCTTCCTGTGTTTTTGTGAGCTTGATTTATTTAATCTATATTGAAATGCTTCAATATTTTCTAAATCTATTGTTTAAAAATTGCTTTCTAATTGTTTTAAAACTTCTGTTTAAAGAATTTTACGTAAATTAGCGTTAAGCATGTTATGTATGGTTAATGTTAAACAAAATTCAGATCGGTCTGGCTAATGCTTTTGAATTTTTTTTAGCCAAATCTGACAAAAAAATGGCTAATAATAACCAAACCTGGCATCCCTGTTATACAAATAGCTAAAGTCCAGTGTTACACTCATTTTGTAAAGTAAAAAAATAAAACATATAACATAATTTCCAGCGGAACATAATTAGCAGCGGAATTGAGCCTTCTGCAAATTATTTTGAAGGTCAAATATAATACAAAATATGAAGTGGTGTAAAGTTGATGATTCAAAGTTACTCTAAATGACTGTACCAAACAATGTACCAAATAGCTTGCTTGTATGTGTGTTTAGTGCTAGGAACGCATATATGGAATTGTGATTATAGTATTTGAAAGAATATTTAAAAAGTTACTATTTTGATATTACATATTCATAATTTTACGACGTGGATATGAATATGGTGGGCTTATGCCAACAGATTGGAAAAAATATATGAGCTTGAAAAGCGTTGATGTTTTTCTGTTAAAACTGTAGTCTTTTGACAATCATTTTTAGTATCTATTACTTTCATCAATATGACTGATTACATAAGTTGTATAGATTGTGTAAAACTTCTAATGTCATGTATAGTGTATCTGCAATGTGCTTTAAAAGCTTAACAGTTTTTAAGATTGTTATTTCTGTTGAGAATTCCTGTGCTATGTTCCCACCTTGTGCATTTGTCGTTGATTTTTATTAGTTCTTTTTGGAGCATTGCTTACGATTTTAACACATTAACTGCCACACTTCAAAATGGTTGTGAATTCGAAAGTGAAAATATTTAAGTTTTGTGCGAAGGTAAAGTGGTGATTGGAATACCTTGTGGGAAAGTTTACCTGACAGCAATGGAAATATACGGCAATACTACTCCAATGAAAACATTTAACTTTTGTATGATGGCAAAATGGAGATTGGTATAACTTCCTGACAGCATTGCAAATATTCGGGCAATACTTAACTAAATATAAATGAAACATTATTACACTACAATGAGTTCTCTTAAAGTATTAAAGTATAGTACAGAACATGGAAAGTTAGGCTGCTCTATGACCAAACTTAGAGAGTAATGCCGAAAGCGATATCGAAAATGACCTTTGATGACCTTTAAAAAATATCTGTACATTTTAATTAAAATCTAAACTTATTAAATTAAATTAATACAACTGCTGTGAAGTAAATGTATTCCTCAACATTCAATATATTAATTTAATATGGTGAATTTTTACCATTCTATATAATATTTCAATCAAAGTATTTGTTAAAATCCTGAGTTTGTCATTTAGTTTGTTCTAATAGGCAGTTTTTCTTTTTAAATAAAAAATGGACAATCATAGATAAAATGATCTAGGTTTGCAAAATTACCATTGCATATCACTTTAAGACGCTCAAATCCATGAGTGTAATGAACAAAAATTGCTGAAAAATCAAAGAAAACTGCGAAAAATAATCACAAAATGATGACGAATAAGGTATACTACTTATAATTATGTTTCCGTTTTTTTTTTTTTTTTTTTTTACTGAGGACGGGCAGAAATCTCTGCAAACTGGTCAAATGTTTCAACGGGCCGGTGCCGATCCGTCGAACCATCGGTTGAGAATCGATGCTCTAAAAGACATAGAACAGAAAAAAAAAAAGTAAGAGCTAACGTAGTCAGCAATTTAAGATACACGAGTAACTACAGAAAAGCTTAATGTTATAACAGATTTCCAGCAATCTCATCAAAATTCAATATTGGGAATATTATGATGATCATTTCCCCTGCATGGAAATGATATTTAAAGTTAATATGACCTTCTGCTCTTTTAGTGACAGAATTACTTCAATACTTTCTAAGATATCTTTAAAATAAAAAATATTAATTAAAACTCACTAAATAACATTAAATGAAAAAGCTTCCGTCTACTGCATTCGCGGGAAAGATAGACTGGATGTAAACATTGGCATTTGGAGCCGCCAGTTTGGTATGGAAAGTAGCAAGTCGGTGCCAATGAATATTGGTTTACTTTTTTATTCTATAGAAATTCCCCCAAAGTGTTTAAACCATCTGGTAAACCCATTAGTTCATTTTCGTTCTCTTCTTTTCTTCATCTTTTCAGTGTGCAAACTATATAAAACACTTATTGAATTGAAAAATGTTTTAAAAACTTTGCCGCCAAGTTAAAAAAAAAAGCAATAAATATTTTTAAAAAAAGCCTATTAGAAGAAAGAAAGAAATAAGACTTATCGGAATAATATTTGTAATGAAAATGACCTTAAATTGTAAATGAATCTTTCAGTGTGAATGACATGAGAAGTTGTATTTATTCCATCCTATCTCCCCCCCCCCCCCCAATGAAGCATTAATAATTACTATACCAACAACACCTTATCACTTCTGATGTAAAAAGTCAGAGATTCTTAAACATTCTGAATTTCGTAACTTAGTCACTTATAGAATCAAGCAACATAAGAAACGTTATGTACAACAATCAACTTCGGTTGTTATATCAGCTTAACTTTGGTAATAGGAAGGAATCGAGAAGAATTAGAAATCTCATGCATTGCTTGGTTATTGAACTTAAATACTAGCTAATAAAATCATTTCCTTTTGACGTGAGATTTGTTTTTTTGTAATAATAAAGCTACAGCATGTTTGTGTTAATGTAATTTCAGCAATATAAATGTTTGTCTATTGATCGCAATTGTGATGCGTGTCGTCTAGTGACTTGTGAAATATTGCAAAAATTTAGAACTATACGTATTTATACCAGCAAATGAGTTTTGAAATAAAGAATTGAAAACCCAGCTGCTTCTCTGTTTATTCTTAGAAAAGTTGTTCGTTAGTTTCAATTGTGTTGCCACCAGAGCCGGTGAAGACAAGCTAAAATAGAGGCTAATTTTAAAAAATGACCGGCAGGAAATTATTTTAATTAATGTAGTCTCTAGCATTTTTTTTAATGAATTAGATGTAAATAAACAGGAACAAATATCATTTTGATAAATTGGACTTAAGGTTTTTTTTTTTTTCAAATTATTAATAATATTTTATTGATGTTGAAAGATTTCAAATTTTAATTGCAGATGATAATAACTATTCTAGAATTGATCTCTGGAAATTTGCTTTTTTAATTGTTAGGAATGAAAAATATATCTATTATTCTTACGCTTCAACCTTATTAAACGTTTAAGTGTTTTAAACGTTAAATTATTTGAAACATGTGGCAAACGCTAAATAATAACATAATGATCCTAAACTGTAGGGGGGGGAAATCGATACTAGTCGCATTAATATATTTTTTTTATGTATTTCATCATAAATCAAAATTTTGATTGCAGAAAAGAAATAAAAGAGAATGCTAGAGATCAGAAGAACATTAAATTACACAATGCGTTCTGATACTTTCGAATTGGAACATGACCGTCAGTTTAAATGTTTCCATATCGGACAAAGGATGTGTTCGCAATGTTTACTGTGCCGATAAAAGTAAAACCACCATCCACATAAGTTTCTATACTTGTTTCTCAAATTCGGGGCGGGGGGGGGGAGTGAGATTGCGACTTTTGATCATATTAAATGAGCGGCCTGAATACACTGCGTGACAAAAAAATGAATAAATAAAAAACTTCAAAACGCTTCTGACATACCTCTTGCTGATTTTTATGTAAAATGATCCCCTGAATCCAAATATGGCCATCGTTTCCCTCCATCACGTCACAATTTTTGAAAATGGCGACTTCCAATTTTATTCAGTTTCGACAATTTCACAACTATTATTTTTGTTGGGAGAAAAAGAGAACGCTATATTTAGCCATTCACACCCTTTTTGGGAACTAAAGAGAGGCAAAGTTCAAGCCAATGAGAATTTGGAGCAAACTGGTAGACCCATGGATGTATTTCTCAATAAAATATTTTTTAAATCATCAAATCAAAACTTTTTTTACAATGTTTTTTTATTTTTCCGAATAAAACCAGAGTATTCGCAAACCAACAAAATGTAGGGATCACTGCAGCCACAGTCTAATGACGAATGAAAAAAGGTAAAACAAACGCATGCCGTAGCATATAAAACGCTAATAAGCCTAGTAATTTTTGTTTGAATGAATAAATTTTATGTTTTACACTTTTGAAATAAATTTTTTAAGTCTTGTGGATATTCTGGCCCATGGAGAAAGAAATGAAAAATCAAGAAGCATGACTAAACGTCAGAACTAATGCAAATCATGTAGTTTTCAACCAGCCATTTTCATGATATTAAATTCGATGCTAATCAATTCTTCGTGGAACTACATTTTCATTGTGGCCATAAGACTGACTGGAATAATATTTAATACTAGATAATTTAATTATATGGTAATATGATTGGTTATCAAAAGAGGAAGATGATATTTCTTTGTTTTGCTTGGCCTGTGCTAATTATTTTGCATTTGTAGCTGAGTTATTTCTCAAATTTCCAAATCGGTTGATTTTATTTTTTTTCTGTTTCGAATGATTCTAATATTTTGAATTAAATGATTTAATTTTGTCATACTATGCAAATCATCAAGAAAATTCCCACGGATGCGGGGGGTAATTTTCTTTCAAAATGATCTTCCATTATTTCTTAAAACTAATCGAACTGTATTTTCCCTTTTAATCCACTCGTCATAAAAATGGTTTACTTGATAAACGAAATCTCGCCAAGGGTTCTTAGCTCACACAATACTAAAATTGTAACCCTAAACAAACTTTTGACGAAACTCTTCATCCGATAATGTAAGCAATAAAGTAAAGTTGAGGCATTATTTTGGCGATAAAAATTCTCAGCTTTTGTTTTTAATAGTTTTAAATTCTGAACGTTCTTTCTCGGCTAAACATTTTTTTATTTCGTTCTATGATAATATTTGCAAGAAAATATTTTGCATACCGTCTATTCCAACTTAATGCTGCAGTAAAACAAAGTTAGGAAATTATTTATTTTTTAATTAGGCAGACAGAGATGAAAGCCCTAATTATTCAGCTAATGTTATCAAATCCTCCTTTCCAGCTTAAGATTTAAAAAAAAAAAAAACTTCATATTCCTTACCACAGAAAACAAAAAACAATTTTACCTGGTAAATCTTGATCCTCTCCCAAAAAAGAAAAAAAAAAATCGTCGAACAGATGAGAATATTCGTTGTTAATTTCATGCCAATACGAAGTTTGTTAATTCAGAGTTTTCTTGCATTTACACTTTAGCCATTTACGACAAACAACTCACTTTTTAGAGGGAAATAATGAAAGCTAAACCTTATTTTGAGAAACTCTATAATATCATTTTAGGCACAAAACAATGTCTGTTGCTGAAAGCAATCTAAGACATATCGAACAATGCGTTAATAAATACTCATAACATACTGCCTATGTTTACCTCAACAAACATACGTGGAACGCAATGTTTTACCTTTACCTGTAATTTTATAAATCACCGCAAGATAGCGTATTCGAGCGCTGGAGTTGCAAATAGAATTCACTCCTATAAGCCCTATGTTCGAAAAAAATATATCTTTACTAATAATAAAGCTGAGAGTCTTTCTAGATATCTGAATCTCTGTGGCGCGCACAGCGCTTAGACCGTTCGACCGATTTTCATGAATTTTCGCACAAACTTAGTTCGTAGCATGGGGGTGTGCATCTTGAAGCTATTTTTCAAAAATTCGATTTTGTTCTTTCTCTATTCTAATTATAAGAACATTTTACCGAGGAAGTTATCAAACATGGAAGAGTAAATTACAATAAAATGGACGAGCAAATTACCATAACGTGGACGAGCAAATTACCATAACATGGGCGAGCAAATTTAGCAAATCGGCGAGAAATTCATCATCTATTATTTGTAAATAAACAGGTGAACCAAATGACCTTTTAATTTTCTACTACGGACAATGCCATGAGGGTACCACTAGGATATATAGTATATGCACTGGAGGGACAACTGCTAAGGGACGGATTCCAATGGACTGTGTCGCGCGTAAAAAAGTGTAATTCTATGCCAAGTGAAATAAACTAATGCCAGAACTCTAGAACATTGCAATGACGATAATTTATTGTGATCTGAAATCCAGAAGGCGTTGAAAAGTGTTCAAAGGACGAAACGGTCATTTGGGGCTGAATACGTAAAAGTGAATAAATGTAATTACCGCCACAGGCGCTCCGGCGTAAGATGTCAATATGGGATATGGCATCCATGGAGAACGATGCAAGCTTCCACACGTCATGTGATGCTTTACACAACATTCTCCAGCAGCTTTTGAGGTAAGTTATCCCATTCTTCTGTCAGTCACGGATAAGGGTGTCCTTGCCTTATTGGAAGGCGTTGTCGACCAGTAAGACAGTTCTCCAAAGCATCCCAAACATATTCAATATGATTCAGATCTATAGAACGTGCTGGCCATCCAATGGGTTGAATATTTGGAGTGAGTTAGACACTCCTGGACGGCGATTGTTAATGACATGTTATGTTGCCATCCATGAAAACAAATTTATCGCCCACAGCACCACAGAACACATGACCATGAGGCCGTAGAAAACATTAATGTATCACTAACCGTCATAGTCTTGTTTGGAAGCACACAAGCGACGTATGGCCATTGATCATAATCTTACCCATACCATGACACAACTTGTAGGATACTAATCCTTTTCTTTTAGGTTTTCTGGCTTGTATGCTGTACCACTCTCATGGCAGGTTAGTTGTTGTCCCCAATTAGACGACAGATTGAACCTTCTTTCATCTGAGAATAGTACACCAAGGCCAGTCGACTTCTCTCCAAATGCAATGCTGAAGAGATCACTACAAACAAGCAAAACACTGACTTGTAGACAATAGGACGTACAAAACAAGCGAAGAGTATATAGTCTTACTACATTCAAACGTCTGGCTACAGTTTTTCGGGATTGCTTGCTAGTAGCAGCAGGAAACTGCTTTGCTACCTCAGTAGCTGTATTGCGCTTGTTCCTTTTCATTGCTAGCACTAAGTACCAATCTTCAGCTGACGTCGTATTGCGTACACGACCTCCCTCGTGATATTTGCTGCACATTCTATTTGTTTGAAATGATTTCCAAAGATCCAGAAACGACCCTGTGGCTGACGTCAAACTCCCTGGCAACATCTAAATTTTTCTGCCCTTCTTCGATGTTGCTAACTACACGGCTACCCATAAAATCATCAAAGGGATGTCGGGAAGACATACCGAAAAATGCAAGTTCGTCAATTGATTCTTTCCTGTGAAACTTTGCTTTTGAACAACAATGGCCATCACGCGCCCAATCCTATATATCGCTTATCAGCGCTATCATGCGACCAGCAACGTCGTGAGTCTAATAACATTAGCCTACTCACAACACGTCTTACTGTGTCCCGAACTTATTTCCACATTTCCTTTATTGCCATCCTTCCTTAGCAATTGTCTACCAGTGTGTATATATATATATATTGTTAGCATCGCATTTGCATAGTCGGAGTCGATCGCAGATCATCGGGAAAGAACCTTTGCGTGATAGTTAACTTAAATTCACTGTTTAATTAAGATTAAAATGAACTCAAGTATGCTTATAATATAGCATTAGTGTATATTTATATTTTTGGGGATGCACTGCCCCATTGTTTTTCACTGTATCAATATGAAAGATCGACGCTGGCTATGTAACATACTATCCTTCCATCATTTTTATTGTTATTATTATTATTTTTTCTTTTTACAATGAAAATCGTTTCAAATATAGGAGTCAAAAGAATGAGTCCTTGGATTTATTCCGAAAAAAAGGCGAAATAATTTTAAAACGATCCCCTAGAAAATAAAGATCGGTTTTGATGATTTTTAAAATAATTTAAGGGGGGGGGGGGGAGAATACCCCCATGAGTCGCCCAACTTTCTCCAAGGGGTTATTGTTTTGAACTTTGTACATATTTATCCCCTCAGAAAAGTGTTAATAGTTAATATAATGCTCTCTTCAACTCCAGCTTAAAATAATCGCAATGAAACAGACGAAAACTGAGAAGAAATGGATAGGCGCAATTTCCAAAATAAGGGGGAGAAAATGTAGGATTCAGGTGGTTATTTTACATAGACGTTCTAGTTCAACTTAAAAAAAAAATCTGTTTAATTCCGGTTTTCGTACTGCCGAAGATAACAGTTCTGGGTTCCGAATAAATAATTTACATTTTAAGAGCCATTCTTGTATACTTAAAGCGTAATTCTATCAAACAAAAAATGTAACTCTATCAAAATTTAGATTTTATCCTTTTCTAATTGGTACACTATATAAGTTGATGTAATCAACCACCATGTACAATACAAGATGTGAGAAGAGAACGGCGAACAGTGGCATTATTATCTATCAACAAAATCACATTTGACAACTGGGTTCATGATTTCTAAAATATGTGGATTATTTTTACCCTCGTCACTTGAAGCTTGCCACTCACATCGTGCACCTCACCTTGCAATAATTATGTGAAAAATATGTTGCGCAAAGCAAAAGAAGCCGGTTAAGAGTTACATGTGATTTTCAATTTATTCTTAATTTGACTATTTACTTCTCAGTGATAATGGGGGTGCTCCCTTCAGTCAAAAGTACTACTTTTAGTCATTGAAATTGATAGCATAAGCCAAAAAATAAATAATATGGACTCAGATAATATTTTCATTTTCCTAACATTTCATTATTATTGTTATTATTTTTTTAAATGTTAGTTTTCTATAACAAACTAATCATCGTGTGACGTCACAAGTGAAGACCGCCCTCTTGAATTGGAGAGCACGGTTTTATTTCCTGGCAAATATATTGCCTCTTGGTGATTTTTTTACAGCCAACAATTATTAGCTCTGAAACCTTGTTCTGATAACCCTTTGCGACTTGCTCACTTGTGACGTCAGTAGCAAATACAAAAACAGTCACTGAACGTATTTTAAGACAATTTTTTAAGAGAGAAATTATGTTAAAATTAAGACGAAAACAAAATTACCTCACCCGATGTTTTTGATCATGCTCAAAATCAAGACCATGATCACGAAAAATGAGAAACAACAAAGTTGTATTTACTCTCCATGAATTAATTCCCGAATGTCACCAGCCTTTTCATTTTTATTGAACAATTAAACAGATACACATATTTTGACACGTACTCATAAACACTTTCTTTCTTAGGGAGGCGCCCTACTGATACTCCCTGCTGAGCAGCTGGAGCTGGTTTATGTATCTAAACAGGCTATACAAATGAATGAATCCGTGGATGATCGCATGCTGAGATGTGAAAAGATATAACTCAGACTGATCTTTTTCTTAGACATTAATCTATACCAGATCATTCAACTGAATAAAACGTGTGCCAATTACATATGGTTTCATGTGAAACTGAAACAGAAAAGTATCAGTGAAAATAAAAACATTGAAAATCGAGAAGTAATGTACATGTAACGATGATAATTATAACGATGATATTCAGTAAATCCAAACCGAATGCTATGTAAACGTACTTGATTTTTTATCATGTATGTAAAATTTGGTTATTTAAAAAAAAAATCAGTCTGTGTGTGTTTTTATAACTGAAATCTAGAAATCGATACTTCCACTAAACTCTCATCTGTTTTTTTCGCATAAAAAAAGAAACTTATATCAAAAATAAAACTTATGAAAACAGTGGCATTGCATTTAAAAAAATCAAACCTTTTTATTCAAAGGAGTAAAGAAAAAATATATAAATGAATGTATTTATAAAGTATTTTTATTTTAAACAGGAACAAGACAAAAAAAAAACTTAAAAGCAAAAAAATAATAATAATAATAAAAATGTGAAAATATTTTGAGATGTCTATATGCCTCATGCTTTTCTTTTAATTGAATTCATAATGCAAGAAATGAAAAAAAAAAAAAAGCTTTTTTTTTTCCTTTTTTGCTGGCTATTTAAACAACTAGTATTTAGAAATATTGGTACCTCAAAGAGCACACATTTTCTAAAAGAAACTTTCCTCAGATAAGAACAGTTCTGGTTTCTAAGCATATTCAACAAGCACATGCCCCCCCCCCCTTACATAATAACATTTTTTTTTCTATTGCAATTAAAAATACTATATATTTGTTTTCCAGAAAGAGTTTCGTTTATTAAAGCAGATAAAATTTTAAAATACTGCTGTTGGGTTCATAAATTGGGCGATGAATTTCGAAAATTATTCAATCGATTATCAAATTATCAATGTTTTACAATTGAAATTCGATTCTTTTATCCGCTACTTAGCAACTTGATTGAACGATATTTAAAGCAAAAGTTACATCATAGAAAGTTTAATATATTTTATGTGAATACATAATGAACAAAAACTTGACGGCATTTAATTTAGAAAGTTACGTGGACAGAATAATTCGTTTGACTCTTCCGTGATAAAAATTAAGTTCACTTTTTTCAATAAATCAGTATTCATTCTGAGGGATAAAAGAAAAGAAATGTTTTACACGAATAATTTGAACCAAAATAAATTAAACTTTTGGCCACATCCTATTAATGCAGTGAAATGAAAAGTTAGTTTTAAAAACGCAACATTTTTTAATGAAGCAGGATATTAAAAAAATGCGTAATAACCCCACGAAACGCAGTTGAAAAAACGATAATTAAAAATAAATTTCGAAAGTATGATAAAAAAAAAGAAGAAAAAAGAACGAACCCTTACTGCACCCGCAATTCCAAATGTGCTAATGTGCACGAAAAAGTATTCTTTAATTATTTTTTTAATATATTATTGTATTAAGTTTTTAAACTGTTTCTTTGCAACTAATTTCTAGCAGAGAGGTAAAGTCGATTCTTTCGTTGTGTTTTTGCAGAGAAATTAAAAGCTAGGTTCTTTTTGTCGTTGGCTAAAACGTACCAGAAGAACAATTAAATCACTTCATTAATTGAATCACGAAAGGCGGGAAGTCTATCCAGCGCCATCTATGAGCCACTGTGATGATATTTTTTTTTCGTTCTTTTGTCTTCCCTTTTATCGCCTGCGTTTTTTCCCCCAACGACCGCCATCTTTTTGCATTACAATATTCCAAGCACTAATGAACGCGGACGAAATCTTTATGAAATGTATTTTTGTTAATGACTACTCTTCTAGCTTCTGTGAGCTTAGAAATATATATTATTTTTTACTTCTAAACCGAAGGAAAACACAAGAATCTGATTAAAAACGAAATATGTTTTTTTTTTTTTTTCCAACTCTTCCCTTTTCTTTCACTGTTCTTTATTTGTGTATTTTTCTCAAACACTTTCTAGTCATGAAACAAGTTACAAATTGGTAAAAAAAACTTCGCTAAAGATAAAGTTCTCATTTCGTTTTTTAAGCAGCTTCAAACATGCTTTAATTTAGTATATTATTTATTACTTCGCTCCTTGAGTTTGAAAACATTTAAAAGGTTTTTAGATGCAAAAAAATAATTTTAAAAACTAAAACAGGCAATAAAAAATAAAAAGCTTTTCGTATTACCTTTCTAACTTTTGCACAAAAATTATTTTAGTCACGACAATTGTCAGAAAAAAATCTTGCCAGTCGAGAGCTTGTTTTATTAGCCAACTTTTTCATTTTTGTTTTTTTCTTCGAGAAATAAAAATTAGAAAATGTAAATAGGCATCCCAAAATGCATTTCAAAATATTTTCATATTTCTAATAAATATTTTGCTTTTAAGGGTTTTTTTCTGTCTTGTTCCTATTTAAAATGAAAAGACTTTATAAATACATTCATTTAGATGTTTTTTCTTTACTTCTTTGAATAAAAATGATCGATTTTTCAAGTGAAATGCAATGCCACTCTTTTCATAAGTTTTTTTTTTTTTTTTTTTTTTTTTTTTTTTTTTAACGCTGTTTATTCGAAAGAATCAGATGAGAGTTTAATAGAAATATTGATTTCTTGAATTCTATTATAAAAACACATTGACTGTTTTTTTTCCCTTTAATAACCAAATTTCACACACATGAAAAAAAAAAAGTATACCTTTATGTAAAACTTGATTTATTTTAGAACTATATGAAAAAACCCAGCTAAGTCTTGGAAACTATTCATTAAATATTAATGTAAGTTTCATTCTAACGATAATAGTTTAGTGACCAAAAAAAGCATATACTGGTGCTTCACAACCAGGGCTGCGGAGTATGAATCAGACTGATTTTGAAATAAAAGAGTCGGAGTCGGACTGATTTTGAGAAAAATTAGTCGGAGTTGGGAATCGAAGTTTTAAAATTATAACAGTCGGAGTCGAACTTATTTTCGGGTGAAGGAATTGGAGGCTCTGAAATTGTGGCAATATTTTTTTTTTCGACTCCGCAGCAGTGTTCACAACATACTGCTATCATTTAAACTTTTAAAATACTAAACAGTCCATGTAATGTTTTACGCTACACATGTTCGATGGTGAAAAAATACAAGAGGTTCTGTCTATAACTAAACGAGCCTACTTTCCTGTATCTCTTCATCGATTTTCCACAATCAGATCAATGTTACTTTAGTAAGAGGATGCTGTATATTATTTCAACCATACTTTTCTAGCCTACTTTCCCATTAAAAGTCCGAGAAAGAATAAACAAGCAAGCAAGAAGATTAATGCATCTTCAAAATATTGCTTTAAAAAAGTCAAAAATAAATTAAATAATCAAATAAATATGGAAGAATAAGAAATTAGAAAGTAGGGAAATGGAATGGGTAAAATGAGTGTCGGTTTGTTTGCTACCCCCCCCCCCCATAACGTTTGAGTGAATTGTCCGATTTGAATAAATTTTTTTTTTCGAAAGATCTCAGTGAGGACACTTTACTCCCGTATATTATTTTTTTATTTGAACAATATTTCGTTCAATTTTGAACAGTTAAAAAAAACTTAATATTACGCCTGCGGGAAAATTCAAGGCAAATATAAATCCCAAAGTTAGGGGCAAATTTGCTTCAAACAAACTTTGTAGGAAAACGCTTTTGATGAAGAACATGTATGGAAAATATCTTTTTGATTTGAACAATTTTCCATCCAGTTTTGAACAGTTCAAATATCTCAACATTAGCGCCTAAAGGGAAACGAAAAGTCATTCACTGTAAAAAATCTCGGAAAACTCTCTGAATATACAAAAAAGTTTTCCGTAATACACAGATTCGTACGCCCTCCGCAGTTTTCTGCTATAATCAAAAACGTTTCCCGTTTAGCAAGAAAGTAAGAGTCGACGCATGCGCAGCTCTCACGGCAATTTTATAGTCCAGCAGCAAAACTAAACTGAAACTTTCGAAAGCACGCAATGAAAACAAGTGCTGACTCATGTATGCGAAGTAACACTCATCAAGGGGATTAGTAGAAGTTTTGTTCCTCGCATGAATTCACTGAAGATAATTTTAAAGTCTTATATTTTCTTGCATATGTATCGTCATGAGATTGAATTTGAAGCTATGTCACTTATTTTTAAGTACGAAGTGCAAATTCTCGACGCATGCTCGCGGAAGGAATACAAACTGAAATTAAAAACCGAATAACTGCCGAGAGGACGCCATCTAAATTCATTGCGTCGCATAACTTGTGTAGGTAATTCACTTTTTTCTTGGATACTTTTCTTCTTTCTATACCAAATGGGTAATTTTTGTTGGCAGAATTTTATTCTGTCATAAAAATCACCTTTTTGGTGACCAAAGCCTGCAAAAGACCACCACCGACGAATAGGTAAGTCGCTTTGCAACTCTATTACTTTAAAGAGATTTAGTTCATATAAATCTCGTTAAAAAAAACTATTTTCTTCAGTATCATTCTTTCGTTGTGAACTATTGCAATTTGAAAATATTTTACATTATATAGAACACATATTTAAAGTGCAAGTGTGTCTAGTTTTATTCTGTAAAATTTATGAATTGAAGATTATAAAAAAATTTAAATAAGTGTTATTGTGTACTTTGTTTTTATGTGTCAATCTCAGTTAATATTTGGCTGAACATTTATGTATCAAGCATTATGAATTAAATGTTATAATATGCAAATTGTCAGGTTTGATAGTTCGTCTTTAAGGTTGCATGTTTTCATTCTCTTGTAAACAGTGTAGCTAGATTGTATGAGGGGCATTCCACGGTATTTTGGACATTATGTAGAGTCCGTAACGTGACCTTTTTTTGCCATAACTTTTTAATTTACCGTTAGGTTTGCAAATTATTTTAATTTGAGCTGGTGTGTTGGTAGGAAAAGATCAAAATAAAATAATATGCTAATCAAACAGTAAATTAAAAAGTTATGGCAAAAAAGGTCACGTTACGGACTCTACATAAATGTCAAAAATACCTTGGAATGCCCCATGAAGTAAAAAAAAAACTATCTCTTGTAATTAGGAACATAGTGCTTCAGTATTATCTAAATGACGATATCTCTTTAAATATTTGCATTAGCGAAACGCTTTAAATTAGTTAAATGTGTATTAATTTATTTAACAAATAGATACATATATGTATTTAAAAGTGTCTTCATTTTTTTCGTTTTACGAGCCTCAATTTTACCCAAAGCAAAAAAAAAAAAAAAAAAAGACTTAATAAAATAATTTTATATTTTTACACCATATTAAAGTATTTGACTTATAATTTATATGATACTTTGATTTATAATGTATATGATACTTTGATTTATAATGTATATGATGTTGCTTTTTCAAGGGGGGGGGGCGCTTCATAGCATTTTATGGGTGCACCATCACTCTTATGGGGGGGGGGTATTCTTGTATATATGAAATGGAATAATCATGTAATAGAGTTCAATGTTTTAATAAATAAAATATATAATGCATTTTGCGCACACTGTAAAAATAAAATCAGTAACCTATTTTGAATAAGTATTTATATTTGTGATGAGATGGAAAAGGGCAAGAACAGAAGAATCAACCCGAATGGTTCCAGCAGGGGGACTTGGTGTCATAGTTAAATTCATCAATTTCTCTGTTGGTACTTTTCGGTACACTTTGTTCGTCAGAGAAATTGACTTGAGGTGAACGAATTTAGGAACGCGAAGGGTAGGTAAGTCCTGTCAAATTTTATCCGAAGATAAAAGCTATCAAGTTTGATACAAGATATGTTTTTAAGTTCTGCATTAAAAATACAATATGTTGATAGTTTTGTCTTGAAAATATTGAGAGAAAAACTGAAGTTTAAGATTGTTTAACAAACAATCCCCACTTTTCAGAAGGTACCCCCACTCCAATTCCCCGACGATTTTGTGATTAGGAATGAAACTACTAGATTATTTCATAATTTTTCAAAAATTTATAACTGTGCATATGTTATGCTGTTAACCATGCTATTTGTCATTAGAAATTCCAAAAAAAAAAATCCACGAATGATTCTAAAATTGCTTGTATTATTGCTCTTAGATATGAAAGAATTGAAACTGATATGGTATGCAATACTATAATAAAGAATTATATTTTAGAAAAAATCACGGAAAAAGGATTCCGAAATTCTCGGAAACGTTTTTGAAAATTGTTTGGAGAATTCCGAAATACTCGGAAACGTTTTCGAAACTTTCATGAACCACAGCTGCACAGAATACTCAGAAACATTTCTGGAAATTACGGAAAGAGGATTCCGAAACACTCAGAAACGTTTCTGAAAATTACAGAAAGAGGATTCCGAAATACTCAGACACGTTCTGGACATTACAGAAAGAGGATTCCGAAATACTCAGAAACGTTTCTGAAAATTACAGAAAGAGGATTCCGAAATACTCAGACACGTTTCTGGACATTACAGAAAGAGGATTCCGAAATACTCAGAAACGTTTTTGAAACTTTCATGAACCACAGCTGCACGATATACTCAGAAACGTTTCCGGATTTTTTTTACAGTGCACGAATGATTCTAAAATTGCTTGTTTCATTGCTCTCAGATATGAAAGAATTGAAACTGATATGGCATGCATACTATAGTAAAGAAATATTTTTTAGAAAAAAATCACGGAAAAAAGGATTCTGAAATTCTCAGAAACGTTTTTGAAAATTGTTTGGAGAATTCTGAAATACTCGGAAACGTTTTCGAAACTTTCATGAACCACAGCTGCACAGAATACTCAGAAACATTTCTGGAAATTACGGAAAGAGGATTCCGAAATACTCAGAAACGTTTCTGAAAATTACAGAAAGAGGATTCCAAAATACTCAGAAACATTTCTGGAAATTATAGAAAGAGGATTCCGAACTACTCAGACACGTTTCTGGACATTACAGAAAGAGGATTCCGAAATACTCAGACACGTTTCTGGACATTACAGAAACAGGATTCCGAAATACTCAGACACGTTTCCGGACATTACAGATAGAGAATTCCGAAATACTCAGAAACGTTTTTGAAAATTTCATGAACCGCAGCTGCACGATATACTCAGAAACGTTTCCGAATTTTTTTTACAGTGTAGAAAAAACTTAAAGGCGGATTTACTTCAAACAAATTTTGTTGGAAATAGCTCTGGATGACCAACTCATGATCCTACTCCTAGAACTTTAAGGCCTTCGACTCCGACTCTAAATCCTATATTATAAAATTAGTCGAACTCCGACTCTGACTCCGTAGCATTGGCAAAAATTTAGACACGGTGGGAAAATGACTGACTCCGACTCTTGGAATTTTAAGGTCTTCTACTCAGACTTTTTTTTTTATCAAAAAGAAGTTCGACTCCGACTCCGCAAACATTAAAAGTGTTGCAGAATTTGAGGGAAAATGACTGATTCTGACTCCGAGTTTTTGATTTAAAATCTTCGACTCCCGACTTTGAATCTTTCACCCCAAAATGAGATTGACTTGACTGCGTAGCTCTGGTAGGTGCAGTTATACAGCATGATTTAGAAAAACTTTTCAATGAAAGGCTAACCTAGGAACTTATCTTTAAACGCGTTCTACTCAAAACCTGAAAATGTCCACTAACATTGCTTTGCTTCTCACCGCCTCATATAATGTATTTATTTTAATGAGCCTTTGTTCAAAAAAAAATTTTTTTTCCTTTTGAAAGCGATTAAATGTTTTTTATGGAAAAAACATGTATTGGCTGCTTTGTTTAAAAGATGCTAACTACTTTATTTATTGTTTTTTTATGCATCTATTTCTGATAGATGCATGAAAAATAAATAGACGAAATTGTCTAGATGAGCGATGCATATTTAATTTCTAGATACTAGAAAGTCAATATTGGCATACGGGAAAATATTCTCGTTTAATTCTAGACAGAACTTCTTGACAAGATCTAAATTTGTTTTCGAAAAAAGAAATAATCCACTGCCATGCAAAAAAAAAAAAACATTTTGATTATATTGAAGTTATGCCATAGACATTACTTTTTTCAAAGTTTTGTACATTAACTTTTAAAAATTGTCAATTGGTATCAAATTTTTTGTTAGAAACACTTTGAGATTCAGAAATTTTGTTCAATTTTTAAGCGCACAATTTGACGAGGGACATATTGAAGAACAGAATTGTAAAACAATAGGTCTCCCAACGCACATTTTTGAATCTGAACAGGTGAAAAAAATTAATAAACTAACAATACACTTTTGTACACTACAAAGGGAGTTTTTAAAACTCCTATTTTCTGTTTTTAAAAAAATGTAAGGGAAAGAGGCGACCATGTGTTATTTTTCTTTTTTAATTTCATTAATTAATTTATTTATTTATTTATTTATTTTTTTCAAAAAACATTATTTTTCCGAGCGAAAGAGATTTTATAACTGCAGTCTTTTCTACAATTGTTCACATAAGCCCTCACAGGGGATATATGTGAATAAGCCTCGAGCGCATATGAACTATAAATTAAAAAGGCAGATGGCTATTCCCATCATATTTCAAAGAATAACTCTTTAATGTGAAAAGAATTTGTGTATAAAAATTGCACTAAAGGGTTTGTAACTTATACTGAGTAAGTTTAGATTGTATCAATAAGTTAATATAATCTAATAATCCAAATATAATCCAAACATATAATCTTATTCACTGTCAAATCTAAAAGTTTTGTAACAAGTTCTTATTGGATGGTCAAAAAAAAAAAAAAAAAAAGACTCAAGACTGCATAGCACAAATAATACATTATTACGTAAAGATTATTCTTATTATATGATGCTTTTAAGCTTCATACAGGATGTTCTAATTGGTTTTGAACTTAAGTTTTTAATTAAATTAAAATATTTTGTGTCTTTTCAGTTGTTGTAACTGTTTTATAGCACTAAATTCCTGACCTACTATTTAGTAACAAAAAATTACATAAATAAACCAAAAAAATGAATAAATGATTTAAAAAATAACTAACAATAAGTTTGAAATTAAATGACTAATTGACTGTAGGAAAATAACAATTATAAATGAGCACACATTTTTTTTTGAAACTAATAATACCGTAGAATCGGATGACTATGCTACAGTTTTAGTACATTTATGATTGTAATTACTCAACATTCATTCGGAAAAAAAGAAATTGCGTTACTATTATAGTTTAGGACCTTGGCTTTCGATTGCTTCCCTGAAATAATTTGGAAACTTTACCCATACCCCTTCCAGAGCACTCATTGAGGGTGAGAATGGTACAGCACATGTTTCAACGTTTTCATATTGGTTTTGGTGGTTTGTACCATACTTTACCTCTCGTATATTTTAACGGGAGAGTTGTAATTGTAAGTTATGCTAAAAATTGAACTTTAAAGAGTCAGGTATATCATAAAATCTAGATAAAACAAAGGCGTTATTTTCTTCATAATTTTTGAAGATGGATACAAATCTTATCTTTTTCAGGCTACTGCCAAAATTTAACTCGCTTCAACATTGTTGAAACTTCAAACTCACTTGCATCTACACCCCTGATTTTTCCTGGGTACTTTCTCCCCTGATAACCCAACGCACCCTCTTAAATTTCGACTAATTACTGTACCACACTCAACCTCCAAATTGTAAAATTTACACATTTGTAACTGTAACAACATCAAAATATTTTATACGCTTATTACGTCAAAACTGAGGTTTGTATCATTCTCACCCTCCAAACCATTCTCACCCGCTTTTACGGTACCGTACACTAATATTCATATTATGGAGAGATGTAAAAACTGTTCGCATGTGCACCAGATGTTCTATTCACAAGTGTCCCATCATCCACCTTCGGAAAAAATTTCAAAAATTAATTGCAAAAAAATGTTTGAAGTCATAATCTTGATATGCAAGATTAAGCATTTACTAACAAAGGAAAAAACTTACTTTAAGATAAAACATAAAAGTAACAGATCTACATGAAAATGTAAGAAAGAAGTTGGTGATTCTACTTATTTTGAAATGTTTTCTAAGGTGGTGTAATTTAGAGGCATGAGTAGACTTAGCTCCGTGTTGAATTCTGTAAATAAATGCTATTTTATATTTTGATGTATACAAAGCCAAATATGTACTGACGACCAAACGGCACGACCTTGAGGGTAACGGATTTTGACAAAATTCTAGCTATAGGTCCATTCCCACTAGATATGAGCGCAGGTAAAGCAGTTTGACTGCATAGGCCCTAGTTTCTCTGCAACGAGGGTCCAAAGTTGCTAGTTTGGCCCCAGAAATGCAATGGCGTTTTCATTGGAATTTCTTAATTTGTTACTATGTTCGATCTCCCAACATATTTTTCATCTTTTGTAAATATACTGTGTATAAAGGAGGACACGTATTTATTTATGGGCATGATCTAAGTTGGTTGAAAAGTCGAAACAATCTTGTATTTTTGTTCTTTTGTGTGCCATGTGCAATAAATCAGAGTTTTTTCTCTTCTCCCATTTTTTGCTTATCAATGTGGGATATCTTTGATAGCAGACAATAAATATCCAGTTAAAGTAAATATTTTTATTAGCAAACGATAAATACTTGTTAATAGCAGATGATTTGTATAAAATGAAAATAATTAGTTTTTCATTTGCAAACGATAAATATCCTGTTACTATATTATTTCGGCATTCAAGTTATTGAAATTAAAAGTAGGAGCCAATTTGAATTTGAGAACTGCTTATTAAAAACTAGTATTCAACTTAATTGATTCAAAGGTAAGCATGCAAACGGCTCATTCTGCAGTACAATAGCAGAAAAAGCGATAAAAATGGTAATTTTACAGGAAATACCATTGCATTTCTGGGTCCAAATTATCAACTTTGGACCCTCGTTGCAGCCGAACTAGGGCCTATGCAGTCAAACCGCTATACCTGGGCTCATATCTAGTTGGAATTGACCTATATCTAGAATTTTGTCCAAATCCGTGACCCTCAAGTTCGTGCCGTTTGGTAGTGAGATGCATCAGTAGGCGTCATCACGTATCTAGATAAATAAATATATCACCTCCTATTAGGTGTCCAGAGCCCATTTGAAAAAGGGGGGGATGAACTTGGAAAAAGGGTCCATTATTCTTCTGGGCATTACTTGTTTTGAAAGTATGTTAAAACAATGAGATTAAAATAAAAATATATATGGTTTTCGACTTTTCAATTCAATTAATTTAGGAATTGAAGAGTAAATAGCAAGAAGAACTGTTTAGCTGCTTATTCTTAGCAAAAAGGAATTATACACTTACGTTATTCACTTTTTTAGACTTTTTTTAATATTTTTTAACTGTGTCGCAGTCACAAGAAAAATTTTATTTAAGTCTCAACGTACTTTTCAATTTCCCTACCCAGATGGCGCTACTTGTTAGGTTCTATCCGAATAACTTGAAACGCGGCAAAAACTTTTTGGAGTCTTGTTCGTTAGAAAGAATGCAGTCTCAAAGGAATACCTTTCACAACATGGGCGGATTTAAGGGAAGGCGAGGAGGGGCAATGCCCCCCCCCCCCCAGTCATGGATGGACTTCATACATAGTAACAACACACCTCCCAAAATATTAAAAGAAAAATCATGATTTTTTTTTTCTTTTTTGTGAATAGTTCAGAGGTGAAAATGAAGAGAATAGCGAATCTTCTTTTCTGATGGGGGAGGATGAGGGGGGGGGGCAACGTACACTGTATTACAAGTTCTTGAAAAAAAATATTAAATAAAAACAAAAAATCCGACTGCGTAAAAACCAAAAAAAACTAAAAAGAAAAATGTATAAGCCCAGTAATTTAGAATGTTATTAAGAACTACTGAATAACTACACCGCCGTTGAAATAGTTTTATAAACGAACACAGTAAGACAAATCATATATTTAAAAGCAGAATAGAAGGATCAACAGTCAGGGTCCAATCCTTTCTGATTTAAGGAATCCTGTAAAATTTGAATGGACCCCGACTGCTGATCCTTCTATTCTGCTTTTTAATATATGATTTGTCTTATCTGTGTACGGTTATAAAACTATTTCAACGGTGTAGTTATTCAGTATTACTTAATAACATTCTAAATTACTGCGCTAATACATTTTTCTTTTTAGTTTTTTTGGTTTTTACGCAGTCGGGTTTTTTATTTAATATTTTTTTATTTTACACTTTTTAGTTAATTTTCATTGACTTAGTCATTATGGTTATGAGACGGTATATTTCGCAATCTTGTCATTTCATTGAGAGAGGTTGTTTATATCGTGAGGTTTATTAAGTAACTTGTGGTGGTCTAAACCAGACTGCAGAGTCGGAAGGAAACTGGTAGACTCCGACCCCGACTCCGGGATTTTGAAACACCCGACTCCGACTCAGCATTTTTTTAAAAAAATTTAATTGTATTTTTTCAATTCCCTCTCTCCCTTCAGGGGAAGGGGGAAAACCTCGAAACAGAGATTGAAATATTAATTCCTTTTTATGACAATTTCGCATTTTGTTTTTTATTGTAAACCCAAGACGCATACACCGTTAGAAATTCAATTCAAAAATCAAATTTTCCAATAATTCCGAGTTAAAAAGTGAGATGACTTAAAAATCCCTTTTAAAAAATTTGAAAAAGATTATCTGTAATTAGCCCCCCTTTAATGTTTAACAAATAGATATTGATCAAATCGTGTGCTTTCAATTTTTGAAAGCTGTAACTTGAGAGAAAAAAAGCTTTTTTTTTCTAAATCAAAGTTCTTGAGAGGGGGTGGTTTGCCCCGGGTGACACCCATCTAGTAGATGACACCCAAAGTCAATTTCAGAGTTTATGAAAAATATAAATACTTTAATTCTGAAAATTTTCGCGAATATATTTTAAATTCTATTTCATCAATAAAATGTTAACGAAAAAGGGCACATATACGTCAGGAGCTAATTTTACACAAAATGCGGCGGTATACAAATTTATACGAATAGATTTTACTATACCTATATTTCTTCTTCGCTAAATTTTTAATTTAAATTTTATTGGCTGCTTTAGAATTAACCTTAATATGAAGATTTTAAGATTAACTGCAATTATTGAATGTTGTAATCAAGAAATTATTTACACTTATTTTGTTCCATTTTTGTTCCATATTTTTAGTGAGAACCAAGCTTCTACAAATAGTCTTAATAAAGAAAAAAACATTAGATTATTTCATCGGATCTTTTGGATTCGGGCTTTCGCGCCAGAACTTCTTTGAATTTGCCGATCACCCTTAAACGTTTCAACCTTAGCTACGAGCCTAGACTTACTAATTTGTTACGTTTCTTTTACTATTTTATAACTGAGATCGAACAAAATACTATATTTCTATTTTTATTTGAAAGTGATTACTTGAAAAAGTTAGTTTACAAAACCGTTTGCTGACAGTTGCTATTAGTTAAGTTAAAAAGCAAGCAAACTAGGGGACAGCTGCAAAAAGTTCAATAAGCACTCAAGCTAGTTGATTGCCATAATGGCAGTTATTTTCTCATTAGTATCTTTTTATACATGTAATCGAATCAATTGGTAGTCAGTTTTTAAAAAATGCAAGGAGAGTCGGTGAAAAGGAAAGAAAAAAAGAAGCCCGGAATCGGAGTCAGAGTCAGCCTGTTTTCTAACAACTCCTACTCCTTTACCCGAAAATCAGTCCGACTCCGACTCCACAACCCTGGTCTAAACTACTGATAATTAGTCCCTCTAGGGACCTAACTCGGCTTAAAGCTACATGTGCTTTACAATCGGCAAAAATGCGCGAACCTATGTCAACCACAGCACAGCTATATAAACAACCTGTATAAGGTGTCCAGAATCCATTTGGAAAAGGAGGGGGGAGGGGATGACGAGAAATCGGAAACGTCGTCAGTCAAATCTTTTCTTTCTTTTGGTGCTGAATTGCACAGGTATATTTTGATGAGGGCTACGATCTGTTGCCTTGCCTCCCTTACGCATGATATACATTTTATTGCATATATAAACAATACATGAAAGAATTTACATCACAAAGAGGGGAAAGTGCAACCGGAGCGAGGATGGGAGTCGAACCCACCGCCTCAAGTGCCAATGTCAAGCAGTCACCCAGACTGATCGGCTTCTGAGGCCCCCGTCAGTCAACTCTTTCTCGCAAAACTAAAAAAGCCTGTCAAGAAAGTACACGTCGCAAAATTCAATCCCTTGAATCAAGGCAAAAATAAATGCAACATGTTAGAGATGAAAATTGAATTAGTAGACTTTCTTTCTTTTGGTGCTTATTGTACGGGCTTATTTTGATGAGGACTACAATCTGAGTGTCTTGCCTTCGTCACGCATAATATACTTTTATTACAGTACAGAATACAAATAAAGAACACATAAAAGAATTTACATCAGAAAGAGGGGAAAGTACATCCGGAGCGAGGGTGTCTTGACCCATCGCCTCAAGTGGGAGAAGCAATCGCTTAGACCACTTGGCCACTGACAGGGTGACGGCATGACCGTGGGGTCGGAGATTTGCGTCAATTTCTTTTTTGTGGTGAAAGTGCACCCCTAGAACCTTACGCGGTTAAAGTAATTCGACGCAATACGCAGAAAATTATGAGAAAAATCGATTTAAAGTCTCCATGGAGTCTACTAGGTACTTTATGAGTTTAAAATGTCAGTCTCTTGACGAGCCACCGCTATCCTAGTTGGTTAAGGCGCGATCTTTTGCTCCAGAGATAGCACGATCGAATCCCACTCTGGACCTTTTTCTTTTATCTTCTTTCTTTTTTTTTTTTTTGCTGGCCACAACAGTTAGTGGTAACGAAGTAGTGGTAGAATGAAAAATATGAATTGTTTTAAATTGTTTTGCTAGAAGAAAAAGAAAATGATTTAAAAAAAAAATATGTAAATAAATTCTTAAAAATTATGTAGGGAAGAGAAACTATTTCAATAATTGCTGTGATAACAAAAAAAAAAACAAAAGGTCCGAATGTCCTATGAGCAGATGTTCCTTATAACCGGAAGGGGACCACAGATCAAGAAACTTTACTAGGCAAATTAAACAGTACAGAATAACGAGAAAGAAGGTTTTTCAGTGAATGAAAAAGTTTGCGATCCTTGGCAAAAATAAATTTCAGAAATTAATATAGGGGTGAAAATCGTTACCACTAGTTGTTGTGATAGCAAATAAAAAAAGAAGAGAAAAGAAGAAGGTCCATAGTGGGATTCGATCATGCTATCTCTGGAGCACAAGATCGCGCCTTAACCAACTAGGCAAGCGGTGGCTCGTTAAACGACTGATATTTTAAACTCATAAGGTGCCTAGAAGACTCCAAGGCGACTTTAAATTGTTTTTCTCATAATTTTCTGAATATTGCATCCTATTACTTTAACCACATAAGGTACTAGGGGTGCACTTTCACCACAAGAAATTGACGCAAATTTCCGACCCCACGATCGTGCCGTCTCCTTGTGAGATTTCAATTAGTAGACTTAGTAAACAAAAAAATTCAGGCAGCGAAAACTATACCTGCATTTGTCGCACGCAGGTAGCGTGCGACACCCAGCGTGCGCCGATCCCAAACTGACAAAATGGCAACTGGTTTTTGAAGCGGTACTTTTGATTACTGTCATGTGTTTAGTGACATTCCCAAGGTTAAGACAAATCGATTGACGTAAGAATTACCAAAATTACCCAAGGCATTTAGCCTGTAGAACGCCACATAGGAACAGACATACATACATAGACTGATAAACACATTACCCTCCTTTGCGTCGCGCAAGCGCAGTCGGGTAAAAATTAATTTCATTTTGAAGTGCTTGAAAGCCTTGAAAAATAGGACAAGTGTGGATACAAATCATAAGTTTCTAAATTTATTTCAAAGGGGAGGGTGGTAAGGCGAGAAATGCCGAAATGTGTCAAATTCAGCTCCTTGCGATATCCTGCAGCAAAAATGTAACGAGCTGATGTGTGCATCACATGACTTCCTTTTACACCAATTTAATGCTATTTCCCTATTATTGCAATTTTAATGGGATTCTCTCTCTAACTCTTTAAATATCACTAGCAATGGCCACATTGAAAGCAGATTAAAAAAAAAAAAAAAAAAATCGCCAAATTTTTCGCCAAGTTGGCGACAAAACTTGGCAACCAAAAGACTGGCGATATATCGCCAAGTGACCGCCAAATTATAACACCACTTGAGTTTGCATCGAAATTAACAATGATTTCCCCCCAAAAAGGTGCAAAAGACCCCTTTAGAAACACCCGAATGCAACCAAAATAGGAGGTGCACAACTAGACCCCACTACGAGTCTATGTACCAAATTTCAACTTTCTAGGACATACCATTTTTGAGTTATGCGAGATACATACGCACATACGCACATACACACATACGCACATACATACAGACGTCACGAGAAAAGTCGTTGTAATTACCTCGGTGATGGTCAAAATGGATATTTCGCGTGTCTATACATTCTTAGGCACTTTTCCGCATGTGGTCGAATCGAAAAAAAAACTCAACATTCATTTGGGGGTGAGCAAAATGGAAATTAAGGGCGATTTTTGAGTGAAAATTTTTTCGCGAATACAATACTTCCTTTTTTGTAAAAGGAAGTAATATGGTTTTCACGTTTCTGTAACATATTACTTGAGATAATTTTTTTGTGACTCACATGTTTCATATTTTGCTTGCTGTTTATTTAATCGTGAATGCTGTATTTTGGAAATTCTTTTGTAGTGCTTGTTTTCATCTTACCTCTTCTGCATATTGTCAATCTGTTTCGCCCGAAAAAAAATACACTACTTCTATTCCTTTTCGTTTTCTGCACTACTTGTAATTGAAAAAAAGTTGTATTGGGAAATCGTTTTTCTTTGAAACTTAAAATAGTTGCTCTTACAAAGTTAGAATAGTACTTTAAAACTGTACAATCTATTACTAAATTTCAGAGACTGGAAAGGGCAAATGAAGTGCCTTAAATATTTTTAATTGTTCTCGGATCCTTGAAAAGAATTAGAAAAAAAATTACTAAGCCAAATTGCACATCAATTTTATTTCTTATCAAATGCATAAATTATGAATTGTCAAAAAGGGCAGCATGTTCTCTTGTTACCTATTTTCGAAATCTATACACAATTTTTTTAAAACATATTTTACTATTGACCATTTTGTATTTAATTCAGTGTTGTATTTGTGGGTGGGTTGGAGGCGTGATCAAAAACTAATTGAATTGAACCGACAGCCGATGTTATGCAATTAGCAATGCATAATCTTTTCTTCTCCCTCGCTTTTTCTCTCTGAGAATTGATGTAATTAATTTGTTGACCCGAAAACAATTTTTACTGCGTATTGTAATTTGCGAAATATAATATTTTGCCTATTTATTCCAAGATTTTTGTATTTCCAATAACTCCTTATAAGGCTTCAAAATGCCGAATTTTACATCTTAAAATTGGGGATCTTAAAATTGACCCCTTAAAATTGGAGACATTCTATACCCCACTTAGGGATGCCATTTCCCCTATTAAGTTCAATTCAAAAGGACAGCAAGCAACGCTAAACACAAAGAAAGTAAGGCATGATCTTACGAAAACACGTGGGGAGGGACATAGGGAAAAGGGGAGAGCTTTATAAAATGGCCTTTTTTGCCACCGACAGAAAGTTGTCTGGACTACAAAAGAGACTCAAAACCAGAAATAGCTTTGGACCATGTTCGTAAATCCAGCCTTGATTACAACTAATGTTGCTCGAAAAAAAAAAAAAAATCCTGCTGCCCCCTCCCCCCAGGAACTCAGTCCTAAATCCGCCTATGCCTTTCAACTCTAAGTGAAAAACTCTTTTTATGTGGCTCATTCAAATTTCAAGATAACCGCTTCCAGCGTTCGCAAAATTTCCAAACAAAAAGCAAAGAGTTTTTGGGTTAAAAATGTTTCTTAAACTTTCTCTTGAAACTAGGCAATAGCAACACTGATGAACTGTACTACAAATAAAGCTTTTAAAAAAATCTTCCTTTTTTTCATACGTTTTGCATCTTAAGGGGGTCCGGGACACATTTTGAATTTTTTTTTTATTATATACTTTAGAGTTTTGAGATTTTTTGCACTGATTCGCCATTTATTTAATAAGCAAAATCATAACATAAATATGAAAAAAAAAAATTTTTATTTAAATTTAATTAGTTTTTTTTTTAAATAATGGGGTTGCTTTAAATTGCTATAACTCAAAATATTCTTGATCAATTTTCAATTTTTTTTAAATAAATTACGCACAAATATCTAAGCTTTAATTTTTATTCGGCGATTTTAAAAATACTGATTCAATAAAAAAAAAATATCTGAAGAAAAATTTCGAAAAATTCGAAGATACTTTTTTTTTTAAAAATATTAATTTTTGCGATAAACTTTTTTTCAAATTCGCCGAATAAAAATTAAAGTAAACTGTTTGAAAAAAGTATGCTCCAAGTTTCATTACTTTATCTTTATCGGTTCCTGACTTATAAGAGTTTGTATGCAAGAAATCGGGAAAAATTGCATCATGGAGAAAAACGCGTTTAAAGTTTTAAAGTTAAGTACACATTAGTTAGGTGCATGCAACAAAAATAATTATATCTTTCGTTCTATTTAAGATAGAAACAAGACACAAACGTCCTTTTACGCAGAAAAAAACGGAGTAATTTTACACATGATAAAAAAAAATTGCAAAATTTGACGATTTTTGTGTCCCGGACCCCCTTAAAGCTTTTTACTTCAAAACAACCGAGGTTAGTATTTTAATATTAAATGTTACTCTTCAAAAGAGCTTCATAAGTTGATGAAGTAAAGATTCCAATTTTAAAGAAGTTTAGTCGCTTCAGTGTGAGTAAATGTATGCAAGTCCGGGACGTACAGAAATAAAATTTCGTCCTTATAAGAATATCTTTAAAAATAACATAAACGCACTCATTAACAATAACAAAGTTTTTTACACGAAATATACACTGTACCTACGCAGGGCCCGACTGACTAAAAGTAAATCCCAAGGTTCATAATACTTTGGAGAATCCCTCTTTCTAATCTGTCCCTAAGACAACAAAATAATGTTGTACCTTTCTGTTAGTTGCACTGTTTGCACATGTTAATCACCACTATTGCCTTTTTTTTTTCATTCATTTTATAACTTAATACTTTTAAAGCTCAACCAAAGAAAAGCAATGTCCCCTCACCCGCACATAAATATTCAAAAGAAAAATAGGACAGTTACCAAACTTTTTTTTTCTTTTTAGCATCATTAGTCAGTTTATTTATAAAAACAAAATTGTAACTATACTAAACTTTGCATGAAATTAAAAAGGAATAAAGCTTTTTTACTCACATATACAGCTAACTAAATCACAGAAATTAAAAAAAAAAGTATCAAACAAGTTTTTTTCAATTAATAAATTATTAATTTTTTAAATTATTTTCTTTAAAATACATGATTTTGTAATGATATGCATAAGGTTTTACAAAACTCAGAGCCCCAAAAGAAGTTGGGACTCCAGGCCCAGGTCTGGAAATCAGGTTTTGCACCCTACGTAAATTCTCGAACCACAAATCTAATGCATTGTACTAGTTCTTCCCTAACAGAAAATTCCCTTTCGTATTCAAATAAGGGGCTATTCATTAATTGCGTCAGAATGATTTCGGCCATTTTCGCCCCCCCCCCCCATATAAGGGTAAGTAATCTCAACCCCCCCCCCCCCCCACCCTACGTAAGATTCTATTTCGTTTTTCAAAATAATAAAATAACGAATCTTGCATCACTTCGACAAATATTTTTTGTATATGATGCGATATTAATTAAACTAATACTAATTAAAAATAAGCCAGTGCGATTCCTTTATTATATTACGTTTTTTACCTTCCAGAAGCAAATTAAATATGATCCCTGCCAAACCACTCGACCGCGCGATTTCTAATATATAATATCGACTTGGAAAATATTATGTAAGGATTGGTTTGACCCCTCCTCCCACCTCAAGTAAGGGTGCATAGAGATTTTTCCAACCCCCTCCCCCTCGGGACACTTACGTTATAAATGAATGGCCCCTAAGCAATTAAGAATCAAACTTAATAGTTACAAATTATTTTTTGAGATAATTAGCATTGTAATTAAGATTAGCGTTTGTTATATTTTGTCGTGATTTATTCCACACTAATTTTTCAACTTGGAGAAAAAGATTCAGAAATTTCAGGAAGGAAGTGTACCTTATTGCCCCTCCACCCCCTTGTGCCTCTCGAAAGAGTGAAGAACAGGATGTGCTTGCTTCATTTTTGCTGGGATGTTTTATAAGATACCTTCGAACTGTAGCGTATCCAGAAACAAATTCGGAAGGGGATATTGTTAGTTTTAGTTTTTTCGTGATCAAAATAGGAATGTTTCAAAGTTTAGGGGGAGGGGGTACTCTCAAATCCCCCCTCTTCTTTGGCCCTCTGCCGTCGAATCTTCCCCTTCCACTTTATTTTTTAGTATCATTATAGAAATTTCCTTTCTTAGAAAAATTGTTTCAAGAATTATAGCGTCATAAACCTTCGTAAAATGTTAATAAATTTTACTTTACATTTGCGTCAAAGACTGAAAACTGATTTAGGGAGATTTTGAAAAACGTTTTATTAAACAGTTTAGAGTTTTGAAATTTTTCGCAGTTTTACCATCTATTTAATAAGCAAAATCATTACATAAATGTTTAAAAATATATATTTTTTAAAAATTTACTTTGTTTTTAAAACAAAGTGGGGCTGCTTTAAATTGCTAAAACTCAAAATATTCTTGGTAATTTTCAATTTTTAAAAAAAAATATGCACAAATATCTAAGCTTTAATTTGTATTCGGCGATTTAAAACATATGAATTCAATAAAAATAGAAAATATTTAAAGAAAAATTTCGAAAAATTCGATGATTATTCGATGATTTTTTTTTAAATCATTTTTTTTTTTTTTTTGCAGAAAACGGTTTTGATTTTTGTTTTTTCAAATTTGCCAAATAAAAATTAAAGTAAACGGTTTGAAAAAGACATGCTCCAAATTTCATTACTTTATCTCTATCAGTTCTTGACTTATAAGTTAATTGTATCATGGAGAAAAGCGCGTTTAAATTTTTCAAATTAAGTATAATGTTAGTTAAATGCATGCAACAAAAATAATTATATCTTTCGTTCTAATTAAGATAAAAACAAGACCCAAACGTTTTTACAAGCAAAAAAAGAGAAAAGTTTGATTTAAAAAAAATTGCAAAATTTGAAGATTTTTGTGTCCCGGACTAATGCTTAAACAGTAGCGTCACTACCGGTGGACGGATGGGGCACTTCGCCCTGAGTGACATCCTATGTGGATTTAACAAATCATGAAAAATAGAAATGCTTTATATCTTAAAATTCGCAATAAATATAACTTGAATTATATTTAAGCTATCAAGTTTTATTTACATTTTAGCACAATATCGCGGGAAAGGGGAGGTTACTATATGCATCCAGGGAAATTTTCACATAAAATATTGTGGATGGGTTCGACTCTACTAAGGTCACTTTTCTCCACATCACCACACCAGTTAACGTAAAACCTTAGGTTGTGCCACACGAGAGGTCCGCAAATCGAGCTGGGTTCTATTCTACCACTTATCAATGAGCTTGACTCTTTACCATGCGAGGGGTCCGCGAAGTGGATCCGTGAAAATAATATATTTACTGAAGAAACAGTAACATTTTTTCCATAACTTAAGTTAAAGATGTTAATCATTTATCTATCGGTTTCAAAAGGATCAAGCTAATACAATGAAAAGTTAGCAAATTCATCAATAAAATGCTCTTTAGAACAAACATAGTTAAATTATTATCTGTGATTATTCTATTTGCTTGGTCAGAGGCGCGCTGGGATGAAATTTTCGAGAGGGGGAAAAATTATCAATTTACCGAATGAAACTCCGAATTTTTCTGAATGAAAAAATGCAAGCGGGCATTCACATATCCACATTTGAAGATAAAAAAAAATTTGAAAAAAATAGAACCGACTTAAATTGCTCTAAAAAGTGAAAAATAATTTTATTCTTTAAACACCATCGATAATGCTTTTAAACATAATTTTTGAAGTTGGCGCAAAAACAAAACGTAAAATCCAGTGTAACCATGCTTCGTTCATATTTTTTTCAGAAAAGCATCCAAAGTTACGAACGAAACATTTATATCATTATTCAAATATATTGTCATCAATGCATAATTTATGTGATAGTGAAGAAACTGGGCCTGGTTAAATTTATAGTTGTAGTTGAGTTATGACTGTGAATGATTTTATCTATCGTTTTTGCGCCAACTTCAAAAATTATGTTTAAAAGCATTATCGATGGTGTTTAAAGAATAAAATTATTTTTCACTTTTTAGAGCAATTTTGAAGTCTGTTCTTTTTTTTTTCAAAATTTTTTTATTTCATTCTTTTTAGTGTAAATGTAGATATTTCAGTAAAAGTAAGAAGTTACCTAGTAAGAAGTTCGGCTCTATATCACTGTATTGCTTTAGAAAAACCTTTATTCAAAATTATCATTACAATTACTATTAATGTTATATGGCACCAAACTTTTATAACAATGAGCTTCATATTGTCGCGTAGATGAAGATAGCGAAGACAACGTGAAAGTCAAATGAAGCGAATACTCGTTAGTCTTAACTCGAGATCTTTATTCAGAACCACGAATGAACGTTACATCTCCTTATATACAACTTGAGAAAGTGCTGGAATTTTCCAGACTTGGAAAGATACAGAAATTAATAGAACATTCGAGAAAATACGGGAAACAGAGTAGAAACGAAATTTTAGTAAAATTCACTTTGCCCTAGTCGGGATTTGAACCCGAGTCGCTCGTGTGGAAGGCGAGAATTCTACCACTGAGCCACCGTTATCCACGGATGAAAAGTGGGAACTTCGCTACAATATCATTTTAATCATTTAATAGGGAAATTGCATAAAATGTACTGTTTTTTTGGCCATAACTTTTTTCTAAAGAACAAATATGGTCAAACAAAATAATGGGACCTTAGTTGAGCCATCCCCTATTCATTAAAAAAAGAATCATCAAAATCGGTTCACTAGGTGAGACGCTATGAGTGGACAAACAAAAAAAAACATACATACGGTATGAACTGATAACCGCCTCCTTTTTGGAGTCGGTTAAAAACGTTAGCCATCATTAAAATAAAAAAAAAAATTTAAAAAAAAAACCTATATTTCAAAGCCGTTTTCAAATTTGCCGAATCGTTAGACAAAATTTGCTTAGAAAGGAAATTTTTGAGAGGTCACGGTGACTTCTTATTGGGGTGTCCTTGAACTTCGTTTCCAAATAAGAATTAATTTCACATTTTGGCAAACAAATAGCTTAGAGGTCCGGATCTGTAAATTTTGGGTCCCCTGCAACAAATTTTGTAGGGCTTCTCCCAAGAGACCAACGGTGTATATTTGCAACTTGAATAAATCTTAGTAATAGTTTTTTTCAATTTCTTGGACCTTTGGGCCTCTTAAGGCTGTGGACCCCTTGCACTGCGGGGTCTGCGGGTACGCAGATCCAGACATTACCAAGTAGATTTTGTAAAGCGACGCAAGTTAATATGCAAACAGTTCTAGTTTATTACACATCAGGTAATATGCTTAGTATTTTGAAAATGTAAGGGAGCTTTTGAATCGATGTAAAAATGGTTCAATGAAAACATTGAAATACGTTTTTTATTAAGTGACTAAATATTGTTAATACTGAAAGGTCATAACTACTACGTATTTCATCGCTGTCTGCAGAAATAAATTTTATTAGCTTACCCATTTGAAGTAGAATACCACTTCCCGAATTTAAAAAGTATTAAATTTCATCTAACCGCGCACGTCAAAATATCTAGCTCGCTTGGCGTATCAGTGCAACTTCTAAAATGAACGCCTATCAGCGCCAAAAGACATGTCATAAACAACAACAACAACAAAAGAATGTCTACAAGGGATACATTTTCTAGAACAGTATTTAAAAAAAAACAATTAACATGAAAAACAACAAACAAGCAATTTGAGTGACGTTTTTAAGCAACAATACTTTAAAAAACAATTAGTTGAGACATTGCATGAGAAGAAGAGATCACAAAAGACTACTTCCACTCAACATCTTGGCAGATTCTCATTCCTTTTTCAAAGAATTGGCGCAGGGAAAAAACAGATCACAAGAAATGAATACAAATTGCCTTTTGGCGCTTGTCAATCATTAAGAGGTTTAGATTTGTTACACTTGTGATTGAGAAAGTAGGTAAGTGTTTTTTTTTTTCTTTCCAATGCATAACCGAAACAAAATTTAAATATAGTGGCATGTGTATTTTTTGCTAAAGTTAATCATTCGAAACGTTAGAATAATATCGGACACAGGCAAAAGAAGTGACACATCTTAGAAAATTGAAAAACAAAAGGTGCTAATTAATGATTTATTCTCTATGTATCGTAATTTCATGTGCTAATTTCAGAAACTTTGCAGATTCAACTCACAAATCACAAAATTCTTTCAAACATCTTTTATTTTACTTAAAATATTAAAAGCAACTATAACTAAAACTTTTGCAAATAACTAATACTAACGATATTAAAGCTCATTATACTAATTCAAGATTTTAAGATTCATGAGATAAAGTTCTAAAGAAGACTAACTGAACTAAAAGCAAGAAAAATAACTCAGAATTTTCAAATAACAAAAACCAAATTAAACAGACAAGCAATATATATCATTTTCCAACTGCGCTACCTACAGTTAAAATTAAAGTTTCATTAAAGCTTAAACAGTCTAAATGTAATGATTTTTCTTCCTAAAAATTCACATAAAGTTTGTTTATATAAGCGATGCGTATTGGTGTATAAACGTTAGAATCAATGTTGGCAAGTAA
The DNA here is from genome assembly GCF_026930045.1 of Uloborus diversus. Taxonomy (NCBI): domain Eukaryota; kingdom Metazoa; phylum Arthropoda; class Arachnida; order Araneae; family Uloboridae; genus Uloborus; species Uloborus diversus. The sequence goes on from NC_072739.1 coordinate 117,505,043, forward strand.
TTAAAATTTCATTATTTAGAGGAAAAACTTTAAAACAGTAAGTATACACTTTGATTTAAACAACAAAAACCAAAAACTAAACAAAACATCATAAATATTTTGCCGTATCTTAGCATTTGAAATAAATCAGTACAGCAGAACCTCGTTTATCCGAAATAAATAACCAGGATCAAAGGCAATTCGGATAAACAAAAATCCGGATAATAAGCAAAACAAACCTTAATAAGCAAACTTACCTTTTATTACTGCATAAAACAATACTATATTACAAAAGCAGTAAAATTGTTTAGTGTAAACACTTAATCATTCAAATGCAATGACGCCGGACTGATGCTTCAAGTACTTAATTAATCAGGGGTGCCCACACTTTTCATTTCAGAGTCCCCCGTACCTACCACTATTTGTGGCTTAACCAGTTGTGGCTTAACCCCCAGAGTTATCGTTTCACTTAGAGGACTTTGTGACCACTAGCATATTCAACGTCCCCCAGTCACCAGTAATGAAGACGGTGGATCTTTGACCAGCGAGGATCTAACCAGGAACCCACCGGTCACAAGTCCGACGCCTTACCGATCAGGCCACCACGGCCTCAGAGAAGCCCACAGGGGGGGAGGGATTATGCATGTTGCATCATAAAAGTTTAGGAGGAGGAATTTTAAAGTTTTATATTTATTTATTTAAATTTATTTATTGATTTATTTTTAATATAAACTATTTATTTTATTTTATTTTAATTTCATTTTATTTATTTGAATGTTTCGTGTGTATGTGAGTGTGTGTGCATGTTATTGGTGGAGCACAGAACGTTTCTAACAAAATAATAATTATCATTAAAAATAAAATTTTTAAAAATAATTAATTAAAAAACATTTTTTAAAAAATGAATAAAATAAAAAGAAGGCTAAAAATAAAAAATAAATAAGGGCAAAAGTGTTGAGATTTTTTTTTTGGGGGGGGGGGGGAATTGTGCCAATGATCTTGGGGAGGGGGTACCCCTCTTTGTTAGATTAAGTTTATTGCACGATCTAAGCAGGAGTTGTACAACTTTATCAAAGTTAAAGCGAGTGTTTGGCGTACTAATAGATTTAGCTATCACAATATATGGTTATTAATTTTGGGAATATAATTTTTTTAAATCAATGTACAAAATCCTTCCGGATTAAGCGCACAGCCGGATAAACGGGGGCTGGATATAAGGTTTTACTGTATTGCTTGTTTTTTTTTTTTTGTTTCAAATACTGTTTTTTTTTTTTTTTTTTTTTTTTCTGAGAAGTGTCACTTATGCTGTCCGATCGCAATAGATTGTGACTAAAATAATAATTTATAACATTGAAAACATGTTTGTCCAATAGACAAGCCATTAAAAGAAACTTCAGAAAGATAACTAAGATGCCTTTTTGATACAAGGATTTTCCATGTTTCACATTTGAGCCTACCAAGTGCAGCCACTTTACAAGTACAATGTGGAACCCCGGTTCCGAAATTTCACTAATCTACGTTTTTCCCGCATTTTACTTCTTTTTCACCACGTTCCAATATATTCGTGTATTATAGATGATGTTAATTTAACCCAGATAGTAAGTTTATTCATGGATTTTCCCGCGTTTTTCGTTTTCTTCACCGGGTCCTAGTTTTTCCGTATAATAGTGATGTTAATTTAATCTGGATTGTAAGTTTATTTATGGAATTTCCCCGCATTTTACGTTTTTCCTGAAAAGTAAAAAAAAAAAAAAAAAAAATTGTAAAATGAACAATATTTTTTCTTTTGCCCTTTTTTAAAGTTAATCCATGTTGTTGAAAGTTAATCTATGAAATCAAAAGTACATTCACAGACAACACAGCCCGTCACTACTTTCACTATTGCACTGAAAACCTTACAAATAGTAAAAGACTATTTTCTGTCACATAAAAATCAGGAAAGAAACTTGTAAAGTATTTCAATCCTGGAAACTGATGAACGCAATGAATGAAAAACATTTTCAACCTAAACGCCAGGGTTAATGAGTAAAATGATCTTAAAATGATGTGAAAATTAATGTTGATTTCGATTATAATGTTGATATCGAAAATATAAATATTATATCTTTTGAAAGAGTCATCTCTACTACCTTTAGTTATTTTTTCTATTTGATTTTTGTTTTCTATGTATTTCCCGTATTTTAAGCTTTTTTACATACTTCATTAAGAAAGTAAAATCAAGGTTTCACTGTACACAATAGAACCTAATTTATCTGTCTCACCGGTTTATCCAAATCAAATTTGTCGGGTTTAAAAAATTTATATTCACTTAAATAATATAACATTTAAATGCAAGATATAAAAAATAGACAATATGCACTCCTAAGTGTTTAATTAATTGGTTTTTAAACGAGTAGTAACTAAAAATCACTTTTTAAATTTCCAAAAGATTAAATTTTTATTCGACTATCAAACGAAACTAATTTAACTGCTGTACAAACGGAAAACGGAAACTACGTAAGTGCAATACCAAGTTGAACGATTTCCTGCTCAGATGGAATGGTAAATTAGTAGCAAGCTTTAATGGTAGATTAGTAGCAAATACTTTCATATTTTGTAAATTGTATGGAAAGAAATAAAAATAATCAGTAAGATTATTGCAGTCGATACATGAAAAATGTACTGTAAAGCAAATATACAATAAAACCGATTAAGAATTTTAATCTATCATTCCTGAAATCTACTTGATTTTTTTTAGAAAATAAAGGGCGTTTTAATTTGAGTTTCTAAACTTCAATGACAGAATTTTCGACTAGGGTTACTAAGATGTGAAACTTTTCAAATGGGCAAGCCCGTCATTTGGGCATTCAAAGAGTCAATTAGCCCCCACCCCCACCCTCCTGTAGAATTTAAAAATACAGTGTAAGTACGCCTTTATTTATTTTTTTTTCTTTAATGCATTGAGTATTGTGAGACTCTGAGAAGTTGAGTTCCGACTTTGACGATGTTTACCTCTGTTTCAGAAAAAAAGGAGTGGTAATTGGCGCTAAGTTGAGTTGAGAAACTTTCTTATTAGTTTCTCAAAACTATTCCAACTAAAATCCGAGCCAATAACACGTCTATTTTTCACTAAACTCCCCTAAAACAGGTAAACATAGTCAAGGTCACAGCTCAACTAACCAGAGCTGCACTATATGTGTACTTTACTCCCCACTTGGAAAATGTATTCCAGCAAATATATCCTAGAGTCGGTGGCGTCGCTATAGTGAGAGGAACGGGTCCGCCCCGGGTGTCACACGTCGGGGGGGGGGGTGACACCTAAAGTGGAATTGCAAAGTTTTGAAAAATATGAAGTTAAAATGCATTATTAGGACTATACAAATTTCAATTCTTTCCGTGGAGAAAATCTCCGGACCCCTCTTTCCCACCCCACATCATAGAGTGAATACTATATTCAGGATTAGGTTCATATTGTCAATACTTAGTTCTAGTAGTGACTTCCTTTAAAAACCCCCCAAAAAAAAAATTGCCGCGATTATCCTTCCCCGTGGTTTAAGATAGGTTTGAAATAATTGAAGGCTATCAACTTCATATAACTAATTACTTTTTTCACCTTTGACGGTCTGCACATTTAGGTCTAGAGCAAGCTATATAAAAAGCGTTCATAGTTTGTATTAGTCTTTTGTACACTGACCCATTTAAAATTTCGTTATAATACAAATGCAGTTTTGTTTCTGAAAATTGTATGATTTTCATGTGTTTTTGTTTACATCGAATATTAAACTTTTTTTTTTTACCCTTTGTGAAATTCTTAGAATCGAAGAATTTTGAAAGTAAACACAATCCTTTTTCGAAATATTTATACTTGACAAGCTATATTCTGCACTTAGTTTTGAACTTCAATAAAAAGTCTAACAAGAGAAAAAGGAAAAAAAATTGAAAGTGTACTTCTTTAGTTGGTTCTAAGTGCACTTTCTTTAGTAGAGATGTGCCGATTTGATATGATGTTCTGTCCCAATGCCTTTTTGTTCTAGGATCTACACTGGAATAATATCGCTATAAAGTGATTATTCGATATAAATGGTTAATGGTAACAGTAAAGGTAAGTTGAACAGGAGAGTGTAGTTGTCCCCGCGCATTGTTGGAGGCTGAAATATCCCGTTTTGTGAACGGAAGTCTGGAAAACCAAAAACCGTTGGATGAAATTATTTAAGCCAATAGTTTGAATCATGCGAACTCCTTTTAGTAGTGAAAAGTCTTGATCAAGATTTTCTGCCTTAGACTAACGACACATTAAAAAAGAAAACGACAAAACGTCTGCACGTGGCTGACTTTTATATAGCACGCTCGATAAGAGGGTGTGCCTGAGCCAATTTTTTATCACCGTCCGTTCAGCCTTAAACGGTCACTTTTAAAGCAAACTCTAAAACGCCCCGTTTAATCAATTACGTAATAGACACTCGCACCAGAGTGTTCGAAGACAAAGGAAAAGCGATAAAAAATAAAGTCGGTTTAGAACGTAAAAGGCTTTTCGAGACGAGAAAGAAATAACAAAACTAAACAGAGTCCGAACCTGATGATGAGTAAATTGTTGTCCGACCTGCGTTTTATAAATAATGACATCCTTTTTAAAAGTAGGAACAACTCGGCTCAACTCCGATTGACGTCACTTAATTTCACACTTCCCGGATGCGAAAATGTACGCCCTCTTATGTGTTGTCTTTGCAGTAATCTTTTTAATGGTGTCCTGTGTTTACACTCGCATGGGATCTGCAATTGAGAATGTTAATGGCTGTGATTGGTCACAGCTTCCTGACAACTTCGTATTTACGGACATTAAGTGGAAAGCATGATATTTATTTCCCTTGATGTCCGTATCAATTGCACTTAAAACTAAGGACATGACCTTTTCGAGTGAGTTTTCTGTAACAACTCATTCATAAGAACTCTGACATAGAGGCGTCTCGGACTGAAATTTTTGGGAGGGCGAAATTTCTCAATTTTCCGAATGGAGCTCCAAAATTTGCAGAATGATAAAACATGTATATGCAAACATAAGTAGGTTATCTAATGAAAAGAGTCATTCCGACATTAAAAACAATGGAAGCAATGTCGCAACTATGTTTCCAAATTTTCCGAATCGTCAGACAAAATTTGCCTTGTGATAAAGTCCACGATGCCCATATAAAGTCCTCCCAAATCAAATCCTCTGACGGAAATATAGTTTCCCCCCTGAGACACGCAGAAGGATACTGAAAAAGGAAGTTTTTGGGAGATCGCAGTGACCTCCCATTGGGGCGCCTCCCATCGTACATCAAATGTGAGCATGCGCAGTGTCGTTCTTTTTAACTATCCGTTCATCAGAGATTCGTTCATTTTTTTACCCGTACATTGAACTAGTTCATTTGAACGACTTCAAACGAGTCATTACGAGTCATTTCGGAACATCATTTAAGTTTTTCAAAAGTTAATATGTTATAAAGGTTAATATATAATAATACAAAATATTATTAAATGTAAACTATTAAAAATTGTAAATAAATGAAATTACAAATAATTGAAAATCCTGATAGCTAGTCATGAAGATAATAAAACTTGATTCTTACGAGATAGAGAGCGCTTCAAAGAGAGACGATGGAGAAACTGGTAAATATCACCAAGTTATTAAAAAAAAAAAAAAAAAAAAAAAACAAGAAGACCACTTAGAATTAAACGAGCCTATTTTCACGTATGTCACCATCAATTTTCCAAGCCATGCACTTTAATCAATCGTCCTATACTCCAAATTATTTCAAATATACCTTTTCAATGGTTACAGGAGATTTTAAACGCAAAAACTGACTTATGTGAAAAGAAAAGAGCTCAAAATGTTTTTTTGAGTTGAGCTACTCCCTCAAAAGAGTAATGTTACACACATTTCATTACATCAGAGCTCTAAGCAATTTTTTACTTTTTAATGTTTATTTTTTTACTTCGGTAGGTGGGAGAGAAGGATGGGGAGGATATGTTTTAATTAATTCAAGGGACTTAGTTTTCATCTGATTTCTAAGCACGACAGCGCCATGCGGATGCTGCTAGTATACATATAAAAAGACAGGGTTACGTAAAAAAAGTATCTATAACAGAAAAAAACATGCATCTTACAACAGAATAGCTTGTTTTGAGCATGACTTACTAAACAGAGGAGTTAGGACATTTTTGCCAGAGGTAAACAAGAGAGGCTACATTGATGCTGTAAACTTAGTTTTAAAAAATAGCTGATGATTTTATTTTTCATCTAAATTTTTTAGTTAGTCGTTTTCTGAAAAAAATATACTAACTCCTAATGTTTAATTACTCTTTAAAACTTTTAAAAATTTAACGTAACCCTTTGAAGCACGGTTGTTTTACTTGAAGCCTCTATTTTTACTTCCTTTTACAAAAAAGGAAGTATTGTTCGCGAAAAAATTTTCACTCAAAAATCGGCCGTAATTTCTATTTTGCTCACCCCCGAATGAATGTTGGGGTTTTTTTTTACGACTCGACCACGCGTGGATATATGCCTAGGAACGTACAGACACCCGAAATATCCATTTTGACGATCCTCGAGTTAATTTCAACGGGTTTTCTCGAGACGTCTGTATGTACCGAATGTGTGTATGTATCTCGTATAACTCAGAAACGGTATGTCCTAGAAAGTTTAAATTTGGTACGTAAACTCTTAGTGGGGTCTAGTTGTGCACCTTCCTTTTGGTTGCATTCGGATATTCCTATGGGAGTCTTTTGCCCCTTTTTGGGGAGGGGGGGGGATCATTGTTAATTTCGATGTAAACTCAAGTGGTGTTATAATTTGGCAGACACTTGGCGATCTATCACCATTCTTTTGGTCGCCATTTTTTATCACCAACTTGGCGACAAATTTGGCGTGTTTTCTTTTTTTTTTTTTAATCTGTTTCAATTTGGCCACTGTTGCTGATATTTAGAGAGTAAACTATTGAATCACATTAAAATTGCCAATAATGGGAAAGTGAAATTAAACTGGAGTAAAAGGAAGTCATTTGATGCACACATCAGCTCGTTTTCTTTATCTGAAACAGTGGTTTCAGCAATTCGATGAAAAGAAGAGAAAATGAGACTTCAAACGAAGCCACATGACTCAAAGGGTTAAACATTAGTAATATCATGGAAGATGTTCTTAACAAAACCTTTTTTCCTTTAAATTACACATATTTTAAATTAGCTTTGTTTCTGGTTTCTCGTTGTCAGACAATCTGTTTTTTTCCCATTCAGTTTCTTTTGTTTGTTTTTTTTCCCCAAATTAGAAAATTTTCTGGATCTACCATTTAATTTTTACTTTTTTACTTTAGCCTTTGGTTGCATTTCATCAAGTCTGCAAAAAAAATTTCCCTCTCACTTAACCTATGCTAATAACTAAGCGAACATTTAAAATCCATTGCACAAAAAAAGGTCAAATCCTAAAACAGCCAAACACAGGATTGCAATTTTATCTTCGAATTTGTATGTAACATATTTAGGATTTAATTAATAGTGCATTGTGCCCAGCATTTAAAATCGTTAGTTATCGTTTACATGCAGAATATTTTGCTAAACTAGTGTTAAAATTCAACACATCTCCAAATAACCAATAAAACAAGGGTGGCCAAAAATTGTGGACATTTTTTGATTTTAAAAACTTTTTACGTTTATAGAAAATTCTACTAAAATTGCAAACAAGTTAAAAAATACAAATGCTATTTTGTAAAGAGAGTTTTGCAAAATTTTCTATAAGCATAAAAAGTTTTTTAAAAAAATCCAAAATTGTCCGCAATTTAGGCCATTACTGTATTTGCTATTTAGAGATGTGTTTAACTAAATTTTTGGTTTTGTGAAGTACGAGTGTCAACAAAATGCAAATTCTTTTAGCACTTAAAAGGAAAGTAAATGCTGAATTCAACACAAAAAATGCAATTCAGTTATTTAGAATACGAAAAAAAAAGAAAAAAAAGTTAATGGGCTATTTTTGTAATCTGATTTCATAAGAAATAAACTTTATTTTAGCAAAACAAAGCATAATAACAACTTGTAACAAAGCATAATAACAACTTGTTCTAACTGTCAACGTGTTAGACATTACAAACCACTCTATAACTATGTTTGCTAAAGTACGTATGACGTTTCTGCATTACAAATATTTAATTTTTGTTTTTGTTCTTTCATTAACTTTAGAACTAAATTATCTTCAAAATTATATATGAGGCGGTGAGAAGCAAAGAGATGTAAGTGGCAAAATTAAAATTTGGAGATAACCAGTACACAAGGTAGGGGAACCTCTCCTCTGTCTTTCGACAATAGATAGATAATAGAAGCCCTTGGAGGTGCTGTTATATTTAGAAAAAACTTTTTAATGAAAGCCTACCTAGGACCTTATCTTTTAACGTGTTTTACTCAAAACTTGAAAATGTCCACTTACATCCCTTTGTTTTTCACTGTCTCATAAGTGAGTTTGCAGCTTTTGAAACCGAATATTTTCTATAAGCATACAAAGTTTTAAAAAAAGTTAATGTCCCCAATTTCAGCCGCACCTTGAAACTTCACAAATTAAAATTATAAACTTCTATTCTTTCAGGAATATCTGAAATTCAGTGATTAGAAACGAGCTGATGTGTGCCTCACATGACTTCCTTTTACTCCAATTTAATGTCATTTTCCCATTATTGGCGATTTTAATGTGATTCAATAGTTTACTCTCTAAATATCAACAACAGTGGCCAAATTAAAACTAGATTTTAAAAAAAAAATCGCCAAATTTGTCGCCAAGTTGGTGATAAAACTTGGCGACTGAAAGACTGGCGATATATAGCCAAGTGTCCGCCAAATTGTAACACTACTTGAGGTTATATCGAAATTAACAATTATTTCCCCCCAAAAAGGGGCAAAAGACCCCCTTAGAAACACCTGAATGCAACCAAAACGGGAGGTGCACAACTAGACCCTACTAGGAGTCTACGTACCAAAATTTCAACTTTCTAGGACATACCGTTCTTGAGTTATGCGACATACATACTCGTACGCGCATACGCATATCCGCACATCCGCCCATACGCACAACGCACATACGTACATACGTATATACAGACGTCATGAGAAACCTCGTTGTAATTAACTCGGGAATCGTCAAAATGGATATTTCGCGTGTCTATACGCTCTTAGGCACTCATCCACGTGTGGTCGAGTCATTCAACAACTCAACATTCAAGGGGGTGAGCAAAACGGAAATTAAGGTCGATTTTTGAGTAAAAAAATTTTCGCGAATACAATACTTCCTTTTTTGTAAAAGGAAGTAATAACGTAAAAAATAATGGCAATAAATTACACCAATGTTTATAAACATAAAAACATGCATGCATAATTGTGAATATCTAAATAATAATATATAAATATTCTAAACAAAGCCGTAAACAACATTGCCTTTCTTTTAAATAACAACGCTGGTTGAATATATTAGCGACGTAAATTAAAACACATGAAGAGATCATGATGGGTCATAGTTTAACAGAGCATGAAAATAATCCACAGCTGCATAAAAACGATAACCAATGCGTTTTGTAACAATTAATTTCTAATTTTTATTCTATATTACCTAACTATGCATTCATATATTAACGTTTGAATATTTCTTTGGTAATTGGAATTGCGCCAAATCTGATTCCTTGAATACATTATGAAAGTCAACAGTAAGAGTGTAGTTAGGACCAATACCTGCATTAATATAAAGAATACAAAATGAAATCCACACAAACACGCACCAACACCGTTAAAACTTCCCTATATGATCTTCAATACACAGCTGGAACTGATTTAAAGCTTGTGTATTTAACAGCGGCTGATTTCTAGGTTAATTGCTAGATTAAATTGTGTTACTGAAATCGGATATTAATGAACTGAGATAATGTATTGTTAGCGAAATTTTATCAAAATAACTTTTTAAGAATTTAATAACAAATCAAACATATGGTCTTAACTATAAATAATTTTTACTCCTCAATTTGTGAGGTGTTTTTTTTTTTTTTTTTTTGTAACGTTTAAGTGGTGCAAAGGGTTATATTGTAGTGATTAGTACAATCGAGATATAAACTTCGAATCATTCGATTATCAAATTCTCGATTGTCAGATCTCGAGTTTTTGATCATCACAGCTCGAGTTCTCGATTATCGTTTCTCGAGATCTCGATTATCGTATCTCGAGTTCTCGATTATCACAGCTCAAACTCTCGATTATCAAATCACCAGTTCTCGATTGCTACATCTCGAATTCTTGATTATCACATCCTGTGATCTCGACTAAAAATAATTAGGAAGTCAATCACTCGAGCTCTAGATTCGAAAGATTTCGATTATCAATCGCTCGAATTTCGATTTCAAAGGATGTCGATTGCAATAGCTCGAGCTCTCGATTTCAAAACATCTCGATTATCAGTTGCTCGAGTTCTTTATTTCGAAAGCTTTCGATTGCCAATCAATCGATTATCAGAAGTACTCGATTCCCGAGATCTTCAGATCAAAAGTTCTCGATCATGCCCATCACTAGTAGATTGCTGCATCTATTTGCACAGGCGTGATATTTTCAAGTGAACATTTTTACACTCGCAAATAAATGCGATAGTAAATACCCAGTGAAAGAAAAATACGTGTGCAATGCAGCATGGCCGTAACCAGACTTTTCTTTTGGGGGAGGGTTTTACGAAACACATTTCTCGTTAAATCTACATGACTAATAAATTTTGTATCATTCATACATTCTATTGCTATTCCTTGCTATAGGAAATTTAGATGAGGGGATGCTGCTTTAAGGCTACAGTGAACACTAAAGAGCTGATGTGCGCATCACGTGACTTCCTTTTACTCCAATTTAATGTCATTTTCTTATTATTGGCAGTTTTAATATGATTCAATAGTTTACTCTCTAAATGTCACCAACAGTGGCCCAATTGAAACCAGATTTATTTTTTTTTAAATCGCCAAATTTGTCGTTAAGTTGGCGACAAAACTTGGCGACCAAAAGACTGGCGATACATCGCCAAGTGTCCGCCAAATTATAACACCACGTGAGTTTACATCGAAATTAACAATGATTTCCCCCCAAAAAAGGGGCAAAAGACCCCCTTTGAAGCATACGAATGCAACCAAAAAGGGAGGTGCACAACTAGACCCCAGCAGGAGTCTATGTACCAAATATCAACTTTCAAGGACATCCGTTCTTGAGTTATGCGACATACATACACTACACACTTACGCAGAGACATATATACAGACGTCACGAGAAAACTCGTTGTAATTAACTCGGGGATCGTCAAAATGGATATTTCGGGTGTGTGTACGTTCCTAGGCACATATCCACGTGTGGTCAGGTTGAAAAAAAAAAAACTCAACATTCATTTGGGGGTGAGCAAAATGGAAATTAAGACCGATTTTCGGGTGAAAGTTTTTTCTCGAATACAATACTTTTTTTTTTTTTGTAAAAGGAAGTAAAAATGCATAAAAAAGAGCAAAAAATCGAAATTTTTTTAAAGCTTTTTTTAAAAACTGTATCAGTTTTTGTATTTAGGGAAACAAGCCTTTTTTTCATTCAATGCATTATTTGATGAATTATGGGTTAGTTTTGTTTTGCGCATCTGTGATCACGCTCCTTAGTTTACATTTTGCAGCTCGTATACTCTGCCGTCACTATTTACAAAACACATAACTATTTAAATAAAAACACGTTCCACACATCACAGTGTTTATCAGATTATAATGAAACTTTAAAAACACATTCGGATAATATCTAGTTATAGTTGTATGGATGAATTTCAGTAATGACGGTTATGTAAAATTAGAAATTTCACTCTTTTGTTGTTAAAATAACCGTTTTTGCTGAAAATGCTACATAAATATTCATTTCCAGTTTTTTTATAAACTAGCTCATAAAACATTACATGTAATGCATAAATTAATGTGATTATGCTTGACGATTAAAAAACTAGAAACTAGTATGTTGTGGCCATCACGAAACTTTCTTCTATATTTTTATTTTTTTTTTCTGATCCCTCCCCATGCTTGACGAGGAAGCAATATTCCCAACAAAAACAAAATTACACATGCAAAAACTTGACTACCATCCCAATGTCTGAATTATTTTAAAAGCAAAGCAAAGAGCGAAAATTGAAAGTTATTTTAAAAGCCTTGCTTGAATTAATTACAAATATTTTATTTGTTAACAAACATAAGATGGCAACAGTTAAAAATTTTAAATCATTGAGATAATATTTCCGATCATTTCCATTCAATTAAAATCACGAGAAATACGCAGACGACAATCTATTACGATTTATCTTTCTTATTGTTGCATTAATAAAGATATTTTTATTCAAAAAAAAAAAAAAAAAAAAAATCAACACCTCTTGGAGCGATTGGCGTCAAAATTGAACCAATGCCTGTTTACGTATGGATTCACATATATTCCAAATTTCAACCAGAACGCAGCATTACTTCTTGAGATAGGGCACTCACAATGGAAAAAAAGAACGGGCGATTGCGCTACCCCCTTTTTAGCTGTTGACACCAAAATAAAATCAGCTCTTATACCCACTAAGGACTACTTGCCGATAAATTTTTCTTTCATTCTGTTCATTATTTCTTGAGATACAGCAGTCACAATCGACGACAAAAAACGTTCTATAGCACAACCCCCGTTTGAGTTATTGACACCAAAATTGAATCAGCACCTGTTCCTGTTAATGACAACACATGGACCAAATTTTGTCTGATTCCGCCAGTTACTTCCTGAGGAATAGCAAGCACGCGTAACTCAAAAAACGTCCCATTGCTCCACCCCCCTTGGAGGAATTCGCGCCAAAAACTAATGGGCACAAGTTCACATAGGGGCACATATGTGTATCAAATTTCGTTCGATTTCATGCGGTAGTTTTTGCTGTAGAGCGGCCACAAAAAACTGGTCACACACAGACGTGACACACACACATACACATACATACACACACATACATACACACACACACATACGCACACACAGACAGACAGACATTTTCCAAAAATAGTCGAAATGGACTCAGCACACCTCAAAACGTTCGAATCCGTCAAAATTCGAAATTCGAAAATTTGCACGAATCCAATACTTTCTTCTATGTATTAGATATAGAAGAAAGTAATAATACAAAATTCAAAGTTTGAAAAAAAAATTGTGCCGTATGGAAATTTGAAACTTTTGAATTTTTCATTTAAATATTTTTTAAGCAGCATTACATTTTTTTTTTTTTTTTGCACCCATGTTGCTTTTAGAGCATTATAACATGAGCAAATGCAAAAGATGACGCATCTGTAAATAAAGAGAAAAAAGATCTGATGCATTTACTGCATGACTTCATCCCTGTTAAATATTCTATGTATTTTTAATAACTGAAAAGAGTTGATGTGTGAACTCATATACACGAATTTTAAGTAACATTTCTTAAATTCACCTCATTTGACACTTATAAAATACGAGTATATCAAATGTAGAGAAACATAGAACTTTGTACTTTCAAATTTAAGGAATTTTGATGGTTTTGTTAGCGTCCGGTGAGTTTGTTCAATTCTTCAAAAAAATAATTTTTATTTTAAAATCTTTCAGAAAGAAAATGTATAATAAAGAGCATTTCTTTTTGGAATTGTTTTGAAAATTTTTGGAGGGGATTTGAACCCTAAAAACCCTCCCCATAAATGTGTCCCAGGCATGCAGTTATTCCACTGTGCTTGCATGGATCGATATAAGCGATGTAGGATATCGATAAGAAAATGCCGATATTTCTTAGTAGAACTCCTCAGTCATTAATAGGGGATAACCGAGCTGGAGGCAGATGTCATCTCATTGAAATTCAGAGTGCCAGCAAACTGGTAGTTAAAATGAATTTATTTCACCAGCGGCTGTCCGCAGCATGGTGCATTCATTTTATCAACCAGTTTACTGGCACTCTCAGTTTCAATGAGACGACATCTGCTTCCAGCTCAGTTATCTTTTATTCCTGACTGAGGAGTTCTAATAAGAAAGAAACGGCAAACTCAGAATGTGATATCCGGGCTGTCTAGTATATTGCATGTAGTTCTGTCTTAGCCCTGACTTAAGGACCGGTAACTAACTGCTAAATACCGATATTCATATTTCGACATGAGTTTTATTTTCCTGCTCATCGTATATAACGCCTAACTTTTTTTCTCTCGCTTTTTTTACCGTATTTCTCCTAACAGCTCAATCATTATTAGCGAGGAATAATTTAAAATAAGTCACCGAATCTTGTGCCTCATTCCTTGTCACTACGTTCTTCTAAAACCCTGAATTAAATAGTGACACGTCCCCCATCTTGGGGCTATATACAGCTTTCTTCCTTTGTCTGCTATAGTGAAGTAACTTGCTTTTCTTCTTAATTGTGGTGTCTTATCAACCCCATATTAATCCACTATCAAAAACCACCACAATCAAGAAGAACAACACGCTATTTCATTGCAGCAGAGATAGGAAGAAAGCGGCGTGTAGCCCCAAAATGGCGGACGCGTCGCTACTTACGTTCTTCCTCTTTCACACAAACAGACAGACAAACGACAGTGTGTCCTTTTGAAGCCAATTGAGCCAATGGCAACTATTACACGGTCACTAAACATTCCTTAGTTTTCAGTCATCAATCTACAGTTGAAATTTCCTTATTTTCTATCTATGCATTTATCGGTGTTCCAGTAAGGTTCCTCATTAATTAATTTGAACGGAAAGACTCCTGCATGACCATGTTCCTTTGACACTAAAATTTCAATGATGTACAGAAAATTTAAGCAATTTTGTGCCACACTTAAATATGTAATTACTTACATGAAATACACAAATGGTGTATTTCATGTATTTCTGCTTTAGCCCTGGCTATTGGGCGGTAATTTACTGAATATATGTAATTACTTGCTTCAAAATATTTTATAAATGAAATTTTGATACAAGTCTTCATAAAAGCAAATCTTTCCTTCGAAGTTGTGGTATGAACTTCAATAAATCAATGTTATCCGATTAACTCAAATTTTTATTGTATGGTTTACAATTATTTGATTTTAAATTTTATGTTTTAAAATTCCGAATTTTAGCAATTTTAACGTGACTGATTCGTTTGCATGCCATGACGAAACTCGAATTTTTATCTCGATTCGGGTTATCATTGAATGTTTGACCGTAATGTTATAATATACTATTTTAGCAGTGCAGTAAACTCTACTTAATCCGAACCCTGTTACACCGGACTTAGATTAATCTGGACAGGTCATTTAGATATACAGTCAAACCTGCCAATAGCGGACACCGTCCGGACCAAAGTTGATGTCTGTTAACGGGGAGTGTCAGCTATTGGGGAGTCTAAATTTACAATGACATTTTAATTTTTTATTTTAAACCAACACATACAGTGTATAATTCTAAATTAAAGTGTACTTAACACTTAGTACTTACATAAGTATACTTAATAGTTTACTTAAGTTACCCAATAAGTACTATCCACTGAATATTTCGGAGAAATAAAATAGGAAGGCATTTTTTATGTGCTACATCATTTATTTAAAAAAAAAAAAAATGTTAAAACTGTTTGCTTTGCATGGTTAGAGGTATAATAAACTCTTTTTTCCAAAGGAATTTTTAGCTTGTTGGCCAGTTCCAATCCTTCAGAATCATCCGCCTTCATGAAAAATTGCTCTAAGCTTTGAGTGGGCATCTTTATTATTGGCTACTGTAAAGCGAAATGTCCTCTCTATTTCGTCATAATCTTCTTCTTCCTTTTCTTCCTTTCCTGCTCCATTGCTCAGTTCCGGAAGACTGGTGATGTCGAAGTTTACATCTTCAGTAACCAAATTACTGTCAGCGCACAAGTACATCTCAATTTCTATGAAAGAATCAGTCGACTACTTTTCACTTATTAATCTGGCAATACTGTGCCGATTCCTCATCATGAAGAGAAAGGACAAGCGCTGACGCTCGTCTCCTAAAATCTAGTGGGAGAAGGGAGGGGGGGGAGGCGTACACCGTTAAGTTGTACGAGAGTTTTTTCTTTTGAATGAATCCCTCTCTCATGCGAACTGATAAAAGAAGGTACTGTGTGAAAGGATAAAGTTTTTTTTCCTTCTTTTTTTGCTGGAATTTCGTGCATGGAATGAAAACAAAACTTCCATAAGCTTCGACTTAAAAGTTCGACTAAATTGACTCCTGTTTTCGGAGAAATAGGAGTGTTAATCCTCTTATCGGTACTGGTTAGTACCAGAACATCGTAAAGGAGTAGAAAAATGCTTGCCACAAAAGCAGTGCTGACCAAAATCTTGTCAGACACAGAAAAATAAAACGAAACTCGGCTGATTTACTGTACGCTAACGGGAGTGTCGGCTAACGAGGAGTGAA
The DNA here is from genome assembly GCF_026930045.1 of Uloborus diversus. NCBI lineage: Eukaryota > Metazoa > Arthropoda > Arachnida > Araneae > Uloboridae > Uloborus > Uloborus diversus. The sequence continues at coordinate 117,521,432 of NC_072739.1, forward strand.
ATGCATTATACACCCGTCTCGAGGGTCTGGAGATTCAGAAACTGTCCGCTAACAGGGAGTGTCCGTTAAGGGAGGTATGACAGTACATACTGCATAATTAAGAGGCGAGTTAAGTGTAGCATTGTATTTTCTCGGGTCGCTTTTTGTATTTTTGTAATTTTCTCTAATATGCAGTTTAATATTTCATTCTCTAGGACTCAAAATGCACTTTTTACCTTGTACAGTAATTTGTTTTTGTATCTTGGTTCAATTTATAGGTTTATTTTGCTTCATTCATACTTTTATTAATTCCGACGACCTGGAGCCCCTATTAGTCTGTGTAAATGAAGTTCAACTGCATATAAATAAAAGCTTTCAAGTACCACAAAAATGAGCAAGATTTTGAATTTCAAGTTAACGCTGAGAAACAATTCGTTATATTACATTTCGAAGCAGTTTCTAAACATAAGTTGGTTTCAGATCTACGAAGTAGAGGCACAGTGAGGAGAGAAAGGATGGGGGTTCGCCCCTCAAAACCCCTCTCCTCCCAGAGACATATTGTCAATTCTAATACGGAAGTTTGCATTCATGTAATTACATTCTGAAACGAATATCGCTTCCAGTGTGGGCTGAATGGCATAGCGGTTAGACGTTGGCGTCGTACGCTTTTGGTAGCGGGTTCTGAGACCAAGGTGCAAGAGGCCAGTTGGTTGATTTTCAAGCTGCCGAAAATCTTTAGCGTCCATGTTGCATGATTATGGGATGTGTTAAAGATCCCTTAATTGCCTATTTGGGTCAGGCACACTTGGCCAAATGAAATACATAATGCTATTTCATATTGTGGAGCGCAGGTTCCCGCCAGCTCGTAGGGAAATGAGCATCGAAATTATCTGCGCCTGTAACATCCGCGCCTTAATGGTGTTAGATAAAAAAAAGGCTGGACACCATACCGGGTAATCATACACTAGGTCATCAAAAGTCCAAGGTCTCTTACGTAATTTCATTATAAAGAAAAAAAAATATCTATATAGATTTCAGTAAGAAATTTCAATTCTTCACCTTCATTAAAGTGGCAATTTAAGAAAAAAATCGCTCTTTTATGCATAAACTAAAAGATTGCTTGGAATGAAAAATGTATAATATGTGTAAATTGTTTAAGTACACAGTTGAATCGATGAGTTAGATCAGAACTATCACAATAATATTTTTAATTAGGGGGTACCCCTCCACAAAAGGACAATTTCCTCCCACAAAAAGTCCGGAGAACCGTCCACAAAAGGAGAGCACCGAAATAAGATGTCCTGTTCCCGTAAGGGTTTAGGGGGCTCCGGCCGAAAGGTCAGTGCTCTGGAAGCCCTAGATGGCATAGCAGAGCGGGGTTCCCTTTTGTGTACCCTCTCAAGTCCCTTTCCCCTTCGTTAAAAATCTAAATCACGCTGTCTGCGACCTTGTGGGCAGCCTTGTCTAATTAAATAATGTAAGATGCCTTTCCTGACGAATTGTAGCACGATATTCTGAGTTTAACTGTTTACATAAGCGTTTCGTAAATTGTGTTCTGCGGAACGATAGGGTAAGTTCCATGGTAATCAATCAAGGGTTTCCTTAAACTTGAATTCTTTTTTCTTTTTTCGAATCTAATTTTTGATGATAAATGTCTATTAAACCCATAAAAATAAGGTTTAAGTGAAGTTGTTAATCAGTACCTTCCGAATGAAGAGAAAACACCAAAATTCATGCATCAACAAAAAATAAATACTGCAAAAGATTTGCTAAACTTGACATAAGAGTTCAACTTTCATCCACAAAGCCTAGTATTAGAAGTATCAACGATAAAATGTTTTTTAAGAAATTCCACTTACCTCACTGAAAGTTGTAACTTAAAATTTTATTTAAAACGAATTCGAAATTTTGGGTCAAATTTTTGAAGTCACTTTTGAAAGACAAATATTATTTAAGCAAGTAAATCATTTTCAGAATGTTGCAGTCAAGCTGTACTAGTACACACATATGAAAAAAATTGTCAAGCAGTGAAAAAAACGCTGTGTAATTCAGGATTGCGAAGTAGGAGTCGGAGTCCGGAGTCGAAAGCTTAGAATTCCAAGAATCGGAGTCGGAGTCTATCATTTTGAGACAAAGTTCACCCCTTTGCCAGTGCTTGCGTAGTCGGAGTCGGAATCAGACTGATCTTGGGTTAAAGGAAGGAGTCGGAGTCAAATACTCTGAAATTCTGGGAAACGGAGTCGAAGCCGGAGATTTTTATTTTCGCTACGACTCCGTAGCGGTGACTTAAATGCTATCTCATATTTTGTTTATTGATTTTGTTAGATTTTGTTTTGGTTAACACTAGAAAGACGGCGTTTTGCGTATACCTAGAAAGACTAGCAGCGGTCACTTTGACCGCCATACTTAAAAGATTGGAAATTTCCTCCTTTCGGGATTTTCAACCATAGAAAGGATTCGTTTCAACATGTCAGAATTTAATTTAACAATTTAATCGTAATATAGTCTGCAAATAAGTCTCAGATAGCTTTTTTTTATTTTATGGTCGATCAAGTGAAATACACCTGCTTTACGCAATTGGCATTGAGAAAGAGCAAATTTTTACAAAAAAAGAGGAAATTTTTTTAGCATGTAATAACTAACAAGTACTAGAATCAACCATGTATGTGTTTGGTTTATATTAGCCATTTACTTTTTTTTTTTTTTTTGGCAATCAGAACAAATGCTCGTAGATTTACTTCCGCATACTTTAATTTCACACTATTTTAATCTTTTTTCTGAGGTATATACTTATTTATATGTAGCAAAATTGATCAGTGAAGGTGACTTGGAGGAAAATGGGGAATTAGGAGTTCTGTTTTTGAAATTTTCCCCTTTTTTTCGGCGTCGGACCCTTTTCCCTTTTTCTTTCACTTCTTTTTATATTTTGAGCATCAGTTTTTATTAGCGAGGTTTCTTCTGATTCTAACTCAGAAGAACAATCCTTTTCTGCAAATCTAAGCTCCGAAAAATATTCGCAATAATCTCATGAAAGCAAACTATTCTCATCGCTAGGAAAATTTGTCTTCAGATAAGTCAGACTGTTCATTCGAACCATATTCTGTTTTAGAAAAATCTGCAATAGTTTCAGGAATTAATATTCCTATAAGTTTTGCTTGTCAACTGTTCTTCTCGACATTATGAAGATAATTATGTGACTGAGCACTTCATTATCATCGAAGAAAATGAACGTCAATGCTTCAAGCAAAGCACATGTTTTGGTGCACAAAAGAATTCCAGCAAACATTTTTCGAATTTACCTATTTATATTTACTTCTTTTTAGATCCAAAGTAATTTCACGTGTCCAGCTTTTCAAATTTACCTTTCTCAACCTTGCCCGCTGTGCAGATAGCAGAAAACTGAAACCATGCAACCAGCAGATGTTTCGCATTTTCCTAACAGTTCAAAGAATTAAACCTGACCAGCAGGTACTGCTCAAGCTCAATAGAACACTACTCACCCTGACAACTAACAATAGTCCATAGTACACACAACTGATAAGAGAAAAAAGAAGAAAACGGATGCATAAAGAAAGGTTCACTTAGCGGTCAAAATGACCGTAGTCAGTCTTTCTAGGTATAAACATTTCTAGCGGCTATAATAATAATCCTAAACAAAAAAAAAATCACTGTTGTAAGATCTTAATAAATAGTTAGGAAAAGTCAATGAAGGAAAAAGAGTTTGAAAATTAAACGCAGCAAATATGAGCATTAAAAAATCGTTTGCGGTCAAAATGACCGCTTCCGTCTTTCTAGTGTTAAATATGTCTAATAACAAAATCAACAAAAAAGGGATGCCTTTCTACTCTTTCTAATTCTTCTACTTGCGAAATTTTCTCCTGCCAGGAGGTGCCTTGAAATGATATTTACATGCATATTTTAACTTAATAAAACTAATTAATAAATAAATTAACAAGCTGGTGAAGAGTTTTGAGTCAACTGACCCCGAAAAGTATGTATATACTCGCAAACTGTCCCTTTATAAATATAGGCAGTCCCTTACCAAAAGGAACTAGCTACTTCGAATTATTCGGAAATAATTACACCTTTAAAAGAATCTAAAACCTAGAAAATACTCCTGTTGCCACCTATGGCTTTCACGGCTGGAACTCTCGTGAGCAAGTGGCTCGGTAAAATGCCGAAATAATTAGAACGTTGGAAGGTGGCCCACACCTACTGCGGAGTGACGTTGGCGACACAATTGGCGGGATACTTTAATTAATTCCTTTCCGAGTTAGTTTTCTAATATCGTATTAAACGCAGTTGCATTTGAATTCATCATTAATTAAACGTCGAATATCGAGGGCGCTTTTCCATTCAATTAGAAAGCATTCGCTGAAATTAGAAAATATCTATTTCAAGTCCCAAAATTCCGTCTGGTAAAATTTTATAATGTTTAAAAATAACGCAAAACTGTTTCCAGAAAAACACTAAAGAAAGATGATGCCTGAGGCAAAATCGATAACTATTGTTTTCAGTACTTTTACTTAAGCCTTTAATATTAAGATGTCCTACAGCAGTTCTTCACTGCCAAAATTTTTAATTTGAAATATTTTATTGTCATATTTTTAGATTTATTGTTATTTTTTGTAAACAAATTAGTAGTTGTATTTTCATCTCAAAATTTTGTAATCATTTTTTTTCTCTCTCAAACGCTCGTTTTGTATTTTTTCTAAATTTTAAAAGGATTTCTCTTTTTTAGATGGCGTAGAAGCTTGTAGAAAAATACTGTCAAAAAATATCTTTATCATTCTAAACACCCTCATAAATATAATAGCCAATTCGCCGATCGAGTAACGCTCCTGACGTCACCAACAATGAAATTCGAGCCATATCATGATAATTTGATAATATTTTTCAGTAATGTTTGACATGCAGGGAAATTCTTTACCTTGACAAGGCTGAACTGGATCTGATAACTGAACTGTTTTACTGGTAAGAGTGTAATTTTAGGAGAATGAAGAAACGAAAAGCTGGCCAACAATGAACGCTATCTACTGGAGTTTAGGGTTATGCACTGGAGTTAAGGTTAAAATTTCAAATTATCAAAATATCCTCAAACAGGCAATTGCTTCCTTCAAATTACCGACTTTGGCTCCTTGGGAATTTAAGAACCTTCAACTCCGACTGCGACTCCTTTACCCTTAATCAGTTCGACTTCGACTCCGCAAGCCCTGGCAGAGTTGCAGACTTGGAGGGAAAAGATCGACTTGGAATTTTAAATCTCCGACTCTCGACTCCTACTCCGACTCCATAGCTCCAAAGTCAACCCGACTCTGACTCTTCCGCTCTGATTCGCAACTCTGCTAACTAGTGAAATAAAATGTCGTTTTCCTGCAAAAGAATAAAGAAATGCAAGAGATTTTCCGGTATCAATTGCCTGAAATAGATGGCGATGGATGAATGTGTTCCCCGAACAATGGTTTAGTTATGGAGGACCTTTACCTTGCCATCCGTTATCACCCGACATAGCACCACTAGATTTATTTTTGTGGATATATGTTAAACGCATGGCTTATCCAGGGGTGCCCAGATGAGAGGCTATGGAAGTTCACAGTTTAATGCAAAAAGTTTCTTATTCGACAAATTTAAGCTCACGATTCATCAAATTTGCAGACAGTATTATTATTATTACTTATCAATTACGCAAACTCGTATATTGTTATTTGATTTCATCTGGTTGTTGATAATTTCCCCCTCTCAAAAGTTTAATTTCAAGGAACCCCTGGGCAATGGTGGATTCAGACTACCGTTTTAGGGGAGGGTAATGTTGAAGAATATAGGATTTCGAGTACGAATTTTTTTGACACTGCTTGGGTGTCAATAAAAATCACCAAATCGACCAGGAAAAAGTCACCTAGTAGGGCATAAACATAACTAACTCATTTCAAAAGAAATGAAAGGAATTAGCATGTCAAACGTCTACCTCCTAGAAGTAATTAGTTAATTTAAAAGATTTCCGCTATCGTTGGCATTTTTAGATTTCATTCACAAACTACTTGAACGTAATGTGGATGGATAACATTGCCGATGGATTGAAGGGGGAACTGATCACAATGTCCTTCTCTTGTACCTGCACCAGGGTTTATTATACTCCTGTTTCTGATACATTTAATTTAAAGAAACGGGTACAATAGGGTGGTTCAAAAATAAATGTAAAGTAAAAAAAGTTTCTCCTAGGTAACAGGACACCCCCAAATATTTTTCGACTTGTGGATAGTAATATAATGGAAGAATCTTGATTTCGTATTTCAACTAAGAGTGTGATCAACCCCCTCCCCCGAACTTGATAAGTATGGGGAGGAGGGTTAAGAAAATACATTGAACTAAAAAAATAATGCCACATATTATAATATACACGAGTAATATGCATATACATTGCTATAAAATAATTATTTACAAAAAAAAAAAAAAAAGCTGGGGAAATTAAATGTTTCTAAATTTGTGACATTTTTTATGCTACGGCATATGTTAAATTGAGGGCTCATTGAACAGCCTCTTAAAATTTGAGTAAGAAGCTAAAACTTTTACAGCATAATACTATCAGTAAGTCTAAAAAAAGGGGGGTGGGGTGTCCTGGACTCTAACTGAAAAAAATGCTTTTTGAACCACCCTAGGGTACAATGAGCAAAATCCTAACAGTTACACCAAAAATGCTAAAAACATTCAGGTCGAAGTCAAGTAGGTTAACTCGGCATTCATTGTACTACTAACAGAGTTCACGTTGAGCTACATTGAAAGTACTGTAAAAAATGACTGAAGGTCACCGACGTCCTTGTGGCAGTTACGTCAGAGAAAAAAAGAAACAGTATTACATTCACTATGTTACAATACAAGAAAAATTAAACAAAAATTAAAAACTATTCAAAGTTGTTAGCATTTTCATTAACTCCAAATATTTGAATCGCTCAATAAAAATTCAAAAAAACGTGATGATATATTTTTTTAATAATTAGAAAAATGCATAAAAAATGCTTCATTTTTATTCAACCCTCTGGTCTTTGACATTAAGCCTTTTTGTAAAACCTTATAAAATAATCAAACTGACTAAGATATTTATAAAAAAGATATTTCCCAGTGACAGATTTTAATCAAATTTTAAATCCCTAAATTAGGAAATGGATGTTGTAGCTCAAAGTAAATTTGCGGAATTAATCACTAATAACTAATTAATAACTGATTTTTCATATTTTAATTGCTCAAACGCGTTAAGGGGGCTGTTTTTTTATATGCGATAAAATATTTTAGAAAAATTGTCAATCTAAGCTGTTATTTTTTTATGACATTTACTTATTAAGTCTGATTTTTTCACAGCTATTTTAGATTCATTTAAAATACTTTTTATAACTTTTAAACAGATCAGATTTAACGTAGTCGTTAGTTTAAAAATGCTTGGGAAACTGAAAAAAATATTCGAAGTAATTTGGAATGAATCTGTAAGGATATTACGTTCGAAGAAATGCAATTTAAAAATTCTTTTCACATTTTTATTCCGAAGTTTTTGCCGCAAAGTACACAAGCGTGTTTGATTTGCAGAGTGGTATTTTATTTAGCTGACTCATCTATTGCAGCTAAGAGGCATATTCCAAGAAAAATATTGATGAAAAAACAGATTAAAAAATAAGTCATTAAAGCATTTTTGTGAATGCATTCGGACATTTGTAAAAAGAGGGGTCGAAATCCAGCTCTTTGCTAACACCCCCCTCTCCCACACACATTTTACTGCGAATGAAATAAGGACTTAGCAAAACTTCACTTTTTTCCTTCAATCCTTTGCAACGTAGTCATCATCGAATAACTTCTTCTCTTTTTTTTTAAATGTCGTATTTGTATTTTTAATCGATTGATTTTTTTTTTCTATTTCCACCTCTCCGTCTTTAATCGATTAAAATAAAAGTGTAGGTATTTTGCATTCATTTTAATCGATTATAAGATTTTCGTGTTGATAATGGAAGATTGGTGCACAGTTGAATCGAAGAAAAAGAACGGATTGGTAGAGAGAAATAAAAGAAGATACATGAGAGTAATGAATAAATATGCGACCAGGGGGCGCTGCCGTGTCGCTCTGTCTTCTCTGCACTTTGCTAGCTCAGCTTTCTACTGTTTTTGCTTTTTATTAATGACTTAAAGAGGGGACGCGCTCGCGTTTGCTTTCAATAATCCAACAGAGGGAAGGCTTTGTGCAAATGTCATTAGAATCTAGACGAGTTTTATGTAAAAATCACGGCCTAAGTGTGCGCGCGGGGAGGGAGGGAAAAAAATACGAAATGCTACAAAAGGATTAGTTATGTTCCCCGATGCAAATTTCATTCACACTGCAGAGAGAGTCGAAGAAGAAGACATATATTTAGGAAACAAAAAGATAATAACTAAAGCAAGAAAAGATTTGAAACGGAAGCAAAATTTATTATAAAAAAGCGATGAGATACGGAAAAATACATACATACATACAGATAAGGATGAACATTTTGTTTGACTAGATATTAGTTTGCCTCAATTTTTCTCGTTCTTTGTTTTTTGCGTAACCGCACCCCAGCGAAGATTTTGTTTTAAGACATTTAAACAGCAATGTTCTTAAATCATCAAGGAGGAAGGGGGCGGGGGCACAGAGAATAAAAAGAGGGGGGAAACAGGCGCTTTTTCGAATCGTATTCCTGATCTTTTAAGCTTTAAGTGAACAACTGTTGTTTCACTATTTTTCATGCTCTTTTTTTATTGTATTTTGTTCCATGATGGAATAAGTGGAAGAGAGGAAAGAGACATGTAAATGTTTTAATCAAATGTTCTTTCTGCGATAAACATTCGGTTGCAGTGAAAAGATGATTTTTAATGAATTTGAATTCGTAAGCCTTTTGCATAAATGGAGTCTTTTTATTCTTCTGCATTTCTTATGGAATTGTTTTAAAAGTGCACGCAACTTTCTTCCAAACGTCATCAATAAATTGAGTTAAGTTTAAGAAAGTTTTGATTTTAATTCTCGCATTTATTTCGAATGGAAAGTTCACTTTTATTTTCTCCTCCGAGCTCGATAGTTTTAGATTAATTGTTTGCCAGTTGAAGCGGAGTTTCTTTATTTAAATAAAAGGCGTGGAAATCTTTAAACTTATTATCATTACTATTTTGATTGGATGCTTATCACCGTATGTGCAATTGATTTATGCAAATTTTGAACGGAAGAGAATTAAAGTTTTTGTAGTTTTTTTTCTGCTTCTCTTATGAAGAACTTTGATTATAATGTTAGATCTTTCACACTGGGGTAAAAAGCGTAAGTATTATTTTCAGCATTCTATTTTTTAAATACTTTTTTTCAATAATGTAATTTAAATTATTGCAAATACTCTTGCTTAAAGCAATAAGTTACACATTTCTTTCTTAAGATGTAAAGAAAACTGTTTCTTTGGGAAGTTTTGTCCATGCAATATGTGTAGAAAATGAGCTGTTGATTTTGCTTCATTTGTGTGCTTAAATGTACTGAGGATTTATTCAACCCTTTTTTTTTTTTTCTTTTTGGAGTCGTCGGTGTATACATTTTCTTAACTAGAACATATCAGTTACGGTCCTGAACTTATGAAGGTATGACCTTAAGCAGTACTTAGAATTCTTAAGTTGAATTGACTGATTTTTGATTTGATATTTGATCATAAACTGGTAACTAAAAAGTGAGAGCGTAAAACATTCACAGTTTCACGCCATGAGAAAAAGCAATGCCGGATCTGCAATTTTCCCGAGCCGGTGCAAAAACTTGAAACTGTTACCCTTGTCCATCCATCTTCAAGTTTTTGAAATGAGTTTCAGCGAAACGAACACAGAAATTGGGTTCTGCCCTTCTCCCAGAAGTTGTCGCCGGAGCAAGGAAATTGGGGAAGGGAAAAGGGAGAGCCGAAGCAGATTGTTCCTCCCTAAATCCGGCACTGAGCAAAAAATTGTAGTTTTTTCCTTTTTTCCCCCTATTTCGGCGATACGTTTTCATCACAGTTCTTTGTGATTTTGTCCCATACCTTGTTGGCCTATATTTGGAGAGTTTAGCGAAGTCCGTCATACCTAAACTTCACAAATTCGTGCGTATTTTGTGCTTTGAAGAATCCTGAGAAATGACAGGCTAAACGTCTGCCAGAAATATTTTGGATGTATCCCAGACTACAAGCTAGAAAGTGGTTGTATCTTCAGTAGATGTACCACCAAATTAACCGACAACCTTAACCCCTATGCCAGATAGCCAAACTTCCAGATAAAGCCTTCTTTTACCAATGAGAAGGCAGGGGTACCCACCTAGTGAGGGTCATGGCGCAACCTGCGCTATTGAAATGGCAAGGGGGTGTCGGGTAGTTTCTCTTTTTTAGAGGGGGCTCTTGCTTTTGGGGGAGTTTTAGGGGTGTGCCCTTGCTCTTAGGGGGTAGACATGCTTGGAGAAGGCTTCAATCTGCGGTTCAGGGACCTGACCGAGAATCAAATAATATGCGAATTCAGGTCCTTATTGCTTGTATACAGAAATTCTGTTTAGAAGCTTCCAAGATGTATCGAGAGTAAGGGCCATGGTTATGATGAATGCTTTAAGGGGCTTTTTTTATTTTAAGGGGCTGGGATGAATTAAGTGTGTTGCTAACTGTGGCATTGAAAGTGAAGATTCTATTGAACTTTTGAGAAAAAAAATCAGGAAATGTTGATAAAAAAAATCCTTGTTCATTTGTTACTTTGAATCCTTCATGTGCACATTTTGCGTTGCACAACAACTATTTTGTGTTTTATTATTGTCTACGAGGACACGTAATCATGTTTTTATTATTTTTGTTGTTTTAGTGTTTATTTCTATTCATTGATTTAGAGATTTTAACTTCGTTTAAATAATTTTACTATTTGCTCCCTTCCCCTTCCATACGTCCTTCACATCAAAGTCAGCATCACGTGCTTCTTATCCAAATCATATTTTTTGATTGACACTAAATATCCTTCTAACAAATGTGGGGCAACGTGAAATAGTTAAGATAACTCACCTTTTTTACAAAATGAATGAATTGGACATTTGTTTTCAAAATTACAGTATAGATTAAGGAACAATGAATCTTACAGTAAAATGTGCATTGAAACAAAAAAATATTTATTTATTTATTTATTTTGGCAATAAATTTCGAAACCTTCGAAAAGATTGGAGAATATTCACTTTTATTGACGGGGGACCGAAGGCAAAATAAAAGTTTTCTAATAAAACATTTTTTATTTGATTATTAAAAGTTTTTAATTTAACGAATGAATAAGTAAAATGGTTAATAAATAAATGAATTCGTAATGAAACAATAAATAACTAAATTAATTAAATATATAATGAACCAATAAAGGAATAAATAAATTAATTAATGACTTAACACATGAGAAAAAAATGAGTTAATAAAATAGTGAATGAATAAGAAAATAGGTGAATGACTAAATAAATGAATAAAGTATTAAATGGAGGAACAACGAAGTAATTAATGAATGAATAAGTAAGTGATTTACTTACTGATTTAGTTAATAACTTAAATGGACGATTTCACTTTGTCTATTCCGCTTTGCCCAGCATACACTTCACTAGTTGTGTAAAACATTTAAAATAAAAATAAGCTCAATATTAAGTAAATAAATACTGCACCGAATATTAGTAGGTCTAAACAGATATTTTAAATGTTAATAGCGAAAACTTTATCATTTTGTAAAAAAAAAAAAAAAAGATCTACAACAAAATATTACAATGTGAGTATAATTTTTTTAAAATAGCTTGTATTATCATATGCTTTGATCTTCAAAGGCAACGTAAAATAAATTTGTACCTTCGAAAAGATTGGAAAATATTCACTTTTTTTTTGACGGGGGGCCGAAGTCAAAATAAAATAAGTCTTCTAATGAAACATTTTTTATTTGATTATTAAAAGTTTTTAATTTATTGAATAAATAAGTAAAATGGTTAATAAATAAATGAATTTGTAATGAAACAATAAATAACTAAATTAATTAATGAATATATAATGAACCAGTAAACGAATAAAAAAATAAATTTAATTACTTAATACATGAGAAAAAATGAGTTAATAAAATAGTGAATAAATAAGAGAATAAGTGAATGACTGAATAAATAATTAAAGTATTAAATGGAGCAATAATGAATTAATTAATGAAGGACTAAGTAAGTGATTTACTTAATGATTATTAAGTAAATCAAAGAGACGATTTCACTTTGTCTATTCCGCTTTGCTGCATGCACTTGACTAGTTGTGTAAAACATTTAAAATAAAAATAAGCTCAATATTAAGTAAATAAATACTGCGCCGAATATTAGTAGGCCTCAATTGATATTTTAAATGTGAATAGCAAAAACTTTATCATTTTGTGAAAAAAAAAAAAAGATAGAATATTACAATATGAGTATAATTTTTTGAAAATAGCTTGTATTATCATATGCTTTGATCTTCAAAGGCAACGTTTTCTTAGCTGGAATAGACTACAGTGCCGGTATAAAAAAATCTTTACATTTGGTTGGCAATTAAAAACTTTACATGCAAAATTCTTGTCATGCTTTTACTTGGCATGCTCCCTAGTGATTTGGCTGACTATTCGTTATTCGGCCAAATCACTAGGGAATATGCCAAGTAAAATCATGACAAGAATTTTGCATATTAAGTTTTTAATTGCCAACCAAATGTAAAGATTTTTTTGCCGGCACTGTACATGCGTTACTACATAGTTAAAAAATTACCAGCTAGGTAACGCTACAAAAAAAACGTAAATATTTCCCCATTTCACTTTGCCCCATTTCCGGATACATGTTTAGTCATCACAGTTAATGGAAAATCTATTCTTATTAATTTATTACACAATAGTATTTTGATGATTACTTAATTCGGAGTCTCGAGCAAACAAACTTCCACTTAAAGACATTATGAACATTTGAACCGAAGCTTGGTTTCAAAAACATACTTACATTCTGTATGATACTGATGACGAAAGATAATTTCTGTGTTTTACAAAAGTTCTTTTGACTTTTTTTTTTAATTTAAAGTTTCCATATTTTATTATTCCAACACATTTAAGTAAGGTGTTGTGACACCAAGTTTTCTTGCTCAGTTATGAGAAATTACCGCAGTAGAGGGAAAGACTGCTTGGAAAAAGGTCTTGAAGACTGTCTAATTTTTTCCGGTGTTGATGAAGACACTGCGGCTGTTGACAATTCATCGGAAAATGGCCTCTTGCAAAGTATTTGGATATGCAATCAAGACACTGCGGTGTGTAATGATGATCATGATGAAAAGGTAATGAAGAAACACTTCAATAATAAATAAATCCTTAATTGAAGTATTTGTTGTAATACGAAATAGGGTTATAGTTTTAAGGTAATGCGTATTGCATAAAAAGAAAAATAATCTATAAAAAGCAAATGATTTTTAAAATGTGGTTTTTGTCATAAGCACGTACAAAGAAAATTTACTAACTTTTTTACGTTTTAGAATGTGTAGTAGAGTCAATAAAGTAAAAATTAAGATAAAATGTCTTATTTTCACTCGTTTAATCGTTTAATTTACAAATTTCTATTCAAAAAATTTTCTACATAACATAGTTGTGATAATTGAAGTATAGTTATACATGGTACAATAAAGCGTTATTAAATAATGATTTTATTATGGTTTTATTAATGATATTAATCGATAATACCTTTCGCTTTTTAAAACTTTAACTACAGAAGGTACATTTTAAGATCATTTTCTTTTATTTCGTGCTTAATTTCTTCAATAGTTTTATTTTAGAGTAATTAATAAAATGTATTATAGTATATCCATCAGAGTAGAGAAAATACGAATGATTTATCTTTCTTTTTACTATGACGAAAAATGTTGAATAGATATGGCATTCTCCAGATGAATCTTGGACTGAAACGAAGGATAGGAGTGGAAACATCGGGGTAAGTTTAAATCTCAATCAATAAGCTCTTTAAAAACCGACAGGGGAGGCAGTGCCTCAAATGTCGCTCTGATTTAAGTATGAGAATCGCGAGTTTTAACTGAACTGTTATTATGAAAAACTTTATGCGTTTTGTTTAGGAAGTGGCCTTGTTTTAGTTGGATAATATTTTAATGCATGACTGGTATCCAACCGATGACAAATGGTGGATTTAAATTATTTTTCATGCATTTTAATTTAACGAAGAATGTCAAACACATATAACATTCTCCAGGTGAATCTTAGATCTGAAATGAAGTTACGGGTGGCGAAATATGGGGATGAACTTTAATTTCAATCAATACGCTCTTTAAAATCGGCAGAATAGGCGTCACTCTATTTTACGTCCAAGAATCACGGTTTTAAACAATCACGGGATGATCTAAGTGATTTGTTCAAATTTCTTTTTAGTTATAAAATAGTGGTTAAATGTGATTTCATGGCTATTTCTTAGCAAATTAAATCTTGTTTTTATTTACCTGAGCGAACTTTTGACTATTCTCATAACCAGGGAGTAGATAGAAACCCATATCCTTTCCTATGAGGTTTGATACGGAAAAAAAGTATGACCTTGGAATGCAACCTAAATCATTTGAATGAAGAACGATCTTTAAAAAAATTAAATCATGCGCTAAAATTATTTAAAATACATACAATACACTTAAACCTGTGTTTCTGCGGTCTTTTTTCTTTTTTTTGTGACATTTTTTTTATTTATTAATTTATTTTTTGGGCGGATTTTTTTTTTTTTTTTTTTTTTTTTTTTTTTTTTTTTTTTGCGCGGTATATGAAAATTTAAATCACATTGCGACTCAATTGACGAAATTATTTTTAAAACGAGTGAGAGGTTGTATCTTCAAGTGACGATAGTGGCACCCTGATGCAAAGTCACTGTGTCCTCCTCAAAAATTCTTTATTCGGGAAATTTTGTCCGATTACTCGGTAATATTATCATCACTTGGTTTACTTTGATTTCGTTTAAAGAAGCAATTCCTAGTTATTTTGTAAGTTTTTGGGTTGTTTTCTATGTGAAACTTTTTTTATGTGGTTCTTATCCACCGCATAAAAAAAAAGTTTTTTATAGCGAAAACAATTTTTTTTATAGCTACTTGTGAAGTTTCGAATAATTTTCTTTTTATGCGGTCCCTATCCGCCGTATAAAAAAAGTCTTGGGTGAAGTTTAATTTATATCAAAACGTAATGCATATTGTCTTCCAAAAATATATGAAGTATTATTAACTTAGTGAATTCAGATTGTCCCAAGTATGAATGAGGTATTTGAACCTTACAATCATTTAATGAAAATTTGAGGGAAGGTAAATTTCATAACCAAATCTTGTTAGTACCGTCGAATAGGGCGAGTTTGTGACAGCAGGAGTGAGATTGTGTTCAAAGAGATTGTGATATAACTATAAGAGGTAGGATACTGTTTTTTATAACAGATGGCAGGTATGAAATGTGCTCTACTCTGCTTCAGTGGCGGATTTACAGTTTTGAAAGCCCGTTGCATTGCATTTTGGAGGCTCCTTAGAAACGAACAGAACTACTTAAAATGTTGTTCATATGCATTTTTGGATTCCTTCGGGACACATGCGTCATGGGGGCTTCTCGCATCTGTGACATGGTAAATTTGCCACTGATGTACTCTATCATTTGCATAACTTAATCTAACCTTGAGTTTCTTAAATTGAGTTTCGAGGAACTCCAGAGAGAAAGAGAAATGTAGCAACAGTTAAGTAACTAAAATAATCGCAAGTGTGCTTATGCAGTTTACTTCCATCTACCACATACTACGAATTACACCAACTGACCCTAAATAAGTAATTTAAAATATTAAAAACCTAGTGTGCTGGCTAATTACTTTTCTGTGAAAAAAAGATTATATTTGGGTGAAAAGATAAAAAACAAATCGTGACAAGAAATAAAAACCGTCGTGAAAAACAAATGTAAAATATATTTTTTAATTGCATCTGAAGTAAAATTATCGAAAGAGAAATGAAGCAACTGTGAAGTTAGTAAAATTATTGAAAATGTGCTTGTGCAGCAGTTTGCTTCTATCTACTACATGCTTCGAATTACCCCAACTGACCCTTAAATAAGTAACTTAAGCTGTTAGAAACCCAGTTTGTTCGCTAATTACTCAAGTTGGAAAAAAGGTTATATTTAAATGAAAAGAAATAAAATCGGCGTAAAAACAAATGTAAATTTGTTTTTTAAATTGAATTGGAAGTTAAATTATCAAAAGAGAAATGTAGCAACAATTAAGAAATTAAAATCATCGCAAGTATGCCTATGCAGTTCGTTTCCATCTACCCCATGCTTCGAATTACCCCAACTGACGCAAACATAATTAACATAATCATAAAAAAGCCAGTGTGCTGGCTAATTACTTTAACTGTAAAAAAGGGTACATTTAAATGAAAAGAAAAAAAATTGTGAAAAACAAATGTAATTCTATGCAGCCATCAATATTAGTTGTAAATAGTTTTTCAAAATTGCATCTGAATTTAAATTAACTAAAGAGAAATGTTGCAAGCGTTTATTTCATATTTAAAGTCATTTTTCATGTACTATTATCCTGTTATATACGTCGTAGTAAGAAGTTTGATTGATACGAAAAATATATCATAGCTGTTAGAAAACACATTTTGCTCGATTTTAGTTTTTATTTTAAATCTATAGCAAATAGTTTCTTTGGCTGCAAAAGCGTTATTTTACATTAGATAACAATTTTAATATCTTACGAAATCACAGTGTAAAATTATTGGCTATTCATATCTCTTTCGACAAGAATGTATTTGTGCCTCAAATAAGAAAACTTTGCGTAACATATTTGGTTGATTCATGTATAAAATGTTTTTGCTTTCTTGCCCAATGTTACTGAATACTAATTATCATATAGTTTGCATTATTCTTAAACATGTATTCATTAATCATGTGCCTCTCTGTCCTTGAGGAAAGTATCAATTTACTCAGGAAATCAAAATAAAGAGTAGTTTGAGTTGCATGGAGGGGCTGCTTTTTTTTGAAAAGAATTAGTAAACATAGTTATGTTATCTAATTTCTAAGTCTTAAATATAATACCGACGCAGTAACTTAATTCATGTGTTTTAAGTTTCTGTAAAATATAATATTGATGGTTGCATAAAATTTTAATAAACAAGACTAAAAATTAGATTTTCGAAGATACTTGTAAGATAATTTTTAAATGGTCAGTTAATAATTATAATGGTTTTAAGTTAACCATTTATAACCGTTATTAATAGTTTTTTTCTTTTTTCTTCATTTCGATACTTTAAAAAATTTTATCAGTGGTGCATAAAAGGTTAAATTAAGTTCATATGTAAATAATGATTCCAAATGCCGCGAGTCAATTTTTTTCAGAAGACACTTGTAGAGTAGAACAGGTAGAAAAAGTTTTTTCTTTTCTGAATGTTTTAAGCCTAATTTTCAACGTTACGTTGGAAAGTCAATGTTCAGAGAACATTTTTAGTTTGATTTTTTCCCTAACAAAAAAGAAGAAAAATCTGTAGGAGAATGGGGGAGTGAAATGGTGGGACAAATTATCTTTTTAAAAAATAATAAATCCGAAATTTCTTTTTAAGAGAACAGTACATAAAGAAAAAGCAATGTAGGGGAAAAGGGGGCACATGTGAACAATTTTTTTTCATTTCTTTATTTTTCAAAAAAACTAACCGTTTTCTCAACTCAAAAGTGTCCCCATGATTGAATAAACTTTTTTTGTGTCGTGGATTTCTTGGGGATTTTTTAAAAAAATATTTCTATACTTTATGGTACTTTTAATAAAACGTCGTCAGTTGTTTACATGTGCCCCTATAGGGGGAACATGTGAACAGGCCTAAGGCACTTATGAACACGGGTAAAAATGCAGGAGAAACATCATATTTTAAAGGAAAATTCTACAATATTAAACATGTAACTAAATAACAAGTACGTTGAAGGATTTGTAACCTATACTGCGTCAGTTTCAATTGTACAATAATTGTTCCACAAATATTTTTTTTCCGAATATATAACTGCTCGCTGTCAAATTCTAAAGTCTCGTAGCCTGTTCTCATCACAGAATACACTAGAAAAAAACTAATATGACGACATAATACAAAGAATTTTTTAGTATGTAAGGGTTATTCTATAGCTATTTTGCTTTTAAAATTCAAACATTCTTTGATAATGTGTTTTAAAATGCATTTGAACTTCAGTTTTTAATTAAATGAAAATATTTTGTGTCTTTTTACTTCTTGTAAGTATTATACAACACTAAATTATTGATCAACTATTTAGTAAAAAAAATAATAATAATAATAATAAACATAAATAAATAAATTCCTATTAATATTAATAACACTTAACAATAAATTTACAAAACAATAATAGCGAAATAATAAATGTAAATATTTGCACATTTTTTAACACGCACAATATCCTACACAAATAATAATATTACGGAGCGCGGCAATGAAAACTGTCCACTTGTGCGCCTAGATGTTGTGCTCACAAGCAGGGCTGCGGAGTCGGAAGGAAAATGGCCGACTCCAACTCCGACTCCAGATTTTTTTTTTTAATTGTATTTTTTCAATTCCCTCTCTCCCTTCAGGAAGGGGGAAAACCACAAACAGAAATTGAAATATTAATTCCGTTTCATGAAAATTTCGCATTTTGTATTTTATTGTAAACCCAAGATGCATAAAACGTTAGAAATTCAATTTAAAAATCAAATTTTCCAATAGTTATGAGTTTAAAAGTGAGATGATTTAAAAATACCATTTTGTTTCAATAATTTAAAAGGATTGCTTGTAATTTGCACCCTTTTAATGTTTAACAAATACATATTGATAAAATCGTCTGCTTTCAATTTTTGAAATAAGCAACTTGAAAGAAAAAAAGCTTTTTTTCTGAGTTCTTGAGAGGGGGTGGTTTGCCCCGGGTGACACCCATCTGATAGGTGACACCCAAAGTTAATTTCAGAGTTTGTAAAAAATATAAATACTTTAATTCTGAAAATTTTCCAGAAAATATTTTAAATTACATTTCACTAATAAAAATTTCAACGAAAATAAGGCACATATACGTCAGGAGCAAATTTTACTCCTGACGTATATGTGCCTTATTTAAAAAAAAGTTTTTAATTTCAAAGTTTTCTCATTCATACGTGATATTACCTTATTTTTGTATTGTGTTCGTATTTTTACAAATTAAACAAAAAACAATTGAGCAACTTATACATTCCACTTCCAATACATTAAAAATGACTGCGCAAATGTTACATTATTATTTACGTGCGCCAGCGTGTCAAAGCAATTTAGAAGAAAATGCTTGTTTGAGCAAAAGTTCACGTGTTATGTTACAGGCATCTGAGTCAACTTGTTTACATCTGGCATACAAATACCTTGCGAAGGAATGGAATATTGCTAAATACATTTGTCTCATTCCAGGTGAAATGGCGCTTACTTGAGGAAGCGGGCTTCTTCTTAAGCATCACATGTACCTGGTTATTAAATTTAGGGGAATGGGGGTTAATAAAGCAGAAAAATAATGTTCCCCCAAAAATGCTTTTTAACAAACATTTTTCATAGACTTGCATCGAAACTGTATAAAGTTGAGGAAGCGGGCTTCTTTCTGAGCATCACATGTACCTGGTTATTAAATTTAGAGGAATGGGAGTTAATAAAGCAGAAAAATAATGTTCCCCCAAAAATGCTTTTTAACAAACATTTTCCATAGACTTGCATCGAAACTGTATGAAGAGTATAAAAAATCCGAAATAATGCTAAGATTTCAGCACAAGCTGATCGACACAACAGGCCCAAACACGAAAGCTGCCACAAAACCATACATCTGATGTAGCAGTGGTTTATTCTTGCTTAAGGACTCAAAACAGTCCTGTATTCCTGTCAAGTTTGTATAAAGTGGAGTTTCTGTCTTCGGTGATATCTTAAAGCTTAAGAGCCATTTTCTGTAAGAATCAGGCAGTTTAAAGCATTTGTGATTGTTGACATTTTTAATTTTTTTTATTTTCACATATGTTGTTCCTTATCATAAATGTAATGTAAATCCGAAATTTGAGCTTTGTCTGGCTCACTGTTTTTGAGAAAACAATTTTTTTTTGTTTACGGGGCGTGGCACATTTTTGCCGGTTTTTCAAATTTGCAGATTTTAATGTTCTTGATGCTTGAAGCGCCCTTATAATGACATGGATTTTTTAATTCCATATTACTATATGGTCTTGTTAGATACTGTTACAGCTGTCAAATCGGTGACACTATGAGGGCGACGCCCACAAACTCCGTTTAAAAATGACCGAAAATGAATTTTTTTCTATATTCAAACCCAATTTTCTCAAAGCGCCTTCATGATGACACCAACATTTTTAGATTAATTTCTAGCCACACTTACATGCATCAAAAATATGTATCAAAATCGGTGTCACTATAAGGGCGCCAGAAGATATTGGAACTTTTATTCAATAAATTTCACAAAAACACAAATATTTAGAATCTAATTATAACTGTCGCCTTCATAGCAGATTACATTAGGTTGATAACCAACATTAATACATTATGTTGATAACCAACATATTTGTCTAACATTTGCACAAAAAGAAACCGGTGTCACTCCTATTATTTTTGGAAATATAATCGTTCCAAGTTAGTACGTTATGGCGTTTTTTTTTATAGTTATTTATTTAATATTTTCACACCCAGATTTTTTTTGAACATATTTATTTTTAATTTAATACAAAGAAGTGTACCTTATAACATAAACAGCTTTGGGCAGCAAGAGAGTATTTTTCTTGAATAGAAAATGCCCGTTTTGATATAGGTACCAAGTGGATCTATTTAGTGGCGGATCCAGCCGATTGTTTTGGGAGGGGCCATCCGAAATTTTTGAACAAACTCTCCAGGGCCGAATTTAGCTCCATGCCGCCCCTAGGCAAATTTGAAATCTGCCGCCTCCTCCCCCCTAAAAGAAGCAAAATATCCTTGACTCAAAAAAAAAATGTAAAAAAATGTTCCCCAGATTCAAACTCAAATTTACGAAGAAATAATGACGTTTCACATTCTGAGGCGCCCCGATAACATGATCACAGTGTTTTCCCAAAAAAATTTTTATTCGGCGAATTTTGCTGACGATTCGGCAAATACCGTGATTGAAAAACATTTGACTTTCATAAGGTGTGTGAAAGTAATCATTATTAAATTACAAGAAAAAATTGTGGAAAATGAAAGAATGCTAATATTTTACTTTCAAGAATAACAATTTAATTCAAAAAATGTGTATTATAATAGCAAATTTGCTGCCCAAGAACGGTTGCCGCCCTAGGCAGTTGCCTACTGTGCTTATTGGGAAATTAGGCCCTGATAACTGT
Source organism: Uloborus diversus (assembly GCF_026930045.1). NCBI lineage: Eukaryota > Metazoa > Arthropoda > Arachnida > Araneae > Uloboridae > Uloborus > Uloborus diversus. The sequence goes on from NC_072739.1 coordinate 117,542,799, forward strand.
ATAGAAATTTTATTAAAATGAAGTTTAAAAAACTCAATTTTCGGGGTATCGAGACATTAGGTGAGGGGGTGGATTTAGGAATCTCCCTCGAAAATGTTTCAAAATTTAAGTTTCCAAGTAATTTTTGAAAATTAGGAAAATAAAAACGCATTTTGTCTATTTTTGATGCTGTACTGAGAAAGGTCAGGTTTCGGGCGCTGACCCGGAAATACTTTTTGAAAATAAAGCTTAGAAACCAAAATATTCCGTCATTATACATTGAGAAGTTAGAAGAGGAGGGGTGCTCTTCTAGCTCTTCAGCTGTCCAGCCTAAAAATGCACCTTTAGGTAATGTTTGCTTACATTAAAGGAAATGTGAAGGTGTTTAGAATCCTTCCTTCCTGGAAATATTTTGTCTTTGAGGCTCTAAAAATTCGATTTTAAACTATATTTATACCTATTTTAGAAAGGGGTGGAAGATTCGTGAGCTCCTCCAAAAAACATCCTTTTAAAGCTATCATCACGATATAAACAAAGGAGTGAGGGGGTTCTATCAAAACTCGTTTGTAATTAAAGTCCCAAAAAAATTCATTTAAGTTGCTTGTAAGCAAGTTAAATGATAAGGACTGGATAAGCTAGTTTTCGTTGACATGTTTTCCAAATAAAAGACTTAAAATGCAATTTTTTGCTACATATCAAGGCATTTGTGAAAGGGCATGAGAAAAGGGGGTTCTCTTCCTAGTTTCGAAATTAAAGTCATAAAAACGAAAATTTAGGCTCTCTTTGCAATAGGTATACTCTGAGAACCGCAGCATTTAGAGATCGTCCAAGTGTCTGTAGTTCGAATCAAGAAATGATGTAAAGGCTGGAGAAAATTTTTGGAAATAAAAGTTTTGTTTTGAGGATAGGGATATAATTTATCTCCCAATTAAGGCCTATACTTCTTTTTCAGTAAAATACATGTGTTGAATTTTGTAATCTTCTCATAATATTTTTTCCTTTTTTTCCTTAAAAACATTCCTACAATCACAAGGTTTTGGGAGGGGCCATGGCCCCCAAGGCCCCCCTCCAGATCCGCCCCTAGCATCTATTGTGCATAACATGTCAAGACTATTATACCAATACTCGTCTTGTTTTTCCTGCCAAACAAATTTATTTATTCCAATTGTTCTTGACATGCATTTGACATAAACTTGCAAATGGTCAACTTCTACTATTTTTCTTGGATACCATGTTTTCCCATGCTTTAGTGCTGCAAAATTAGTAGTTTTCAATAAGAGCTGATAGTCTTTCTGAAATTGGTTTGATTTACAAATACAAATACAAATACAAATGTGACGACCAGCAACAGGCTCTGGACCCAGCTAGGCTGGTCCTAGTCAATTAATTAGTCCCCAATGAAGATCAATGGCCCTCTTAAAGCTATCCACTCCCTTGCTCATTACCGCCTCTTCCGGTAAGCTATTCCAAGTGCCCACGACCCTGCTAAAGTAGTAGTTTTTCCTGATTTCCAAGTTAGCCTGAGATTTAAATAGCTTAAAACAATGACCCCTTGTCCTGCTTTCCCCGCAAAAATTTAATCCATTTACATCTTTCATTTTGATAAATTTAAATAACTGAATCATGTCCCCTCTGACTCTCCTTTGCTCCAGGCTATACATGTTAAGCCTATTAAGTCTGGTATCATAATCTAAATCTGAGAGTCCCCTTACTAATTTAGTTACCCTTCTTTGAACCCTTTCCAATACAAAAATATCTTTCTTCAGATAAGGCGACCAAAACTGAACAGCATACTCCAAATGAGGTCTTACTAAACTCCTATATAAAGGCAGAAGAACTTTCTTAGATTTGTTTGAAATAGATCTCTTGATGAACCCAAGCATTTTGTTGGCTTTGTTACTAGCAATACTGCACTGTTGACTAAACTTGAAGTCCTGATTTATAAGGACACCCAGATCCATAACATTTTCTGCCTGATTTATGACTGAACCCTGTAAATGATATCTCATACGCTTATTTCCATGACCTAAGTGTAGCACTTGACATTTCCCTACATTAACTGCCATACCCCATTTATCTGCCCACTTAGTAATATGATCTAAATCCTCTTGCAGCTGTTTTACTTGTTCTTCATTTTCGACAATCCCCATAACTTTTACATCGTCAGCAAAACAATTTATGCTTCCAGAAATATTTTCATTGATGTCATTCATAAATATAATAAACAAAAGAGGCCCTAAAACTGATCCCTGAGGAACCCCACTTAAAACATCACTCCAATTAGAATGATTTCCTCTCACAACTACTCTTTGCTTCCTACCAGTAAGCCAATTTCTAACCCAAAGTAAAGTTTTTCCTCCTATTCCAATGTCAGCTAACTTGCTGAGAAGAGCAACATGCGGTACCTTGTCAAAAGCTTTTTGAAAGTCAATATAAACAACATCCACACATTTTTTGTCATCTAAAGCTGAGGTAACCTTGTCGTAGAAATGCAATAAATTAGTAGTACAGGATTTACCTTTCCTGAAACCATACTGCAAACTAGTCAACAGACTATTAGTCTCTAAGAACATCATGATCTTAATTTTGATCAAAGTTTCGAAAATCTTACAAATCACCGAAGTCAAACTTACAGGTCTATAATTCCCAGCAAGACCTTTAGACCCCTTCTTGAAGAGTGGCGTTATGTTAGCCAGCTTCCAGTCCTCTGGCACCGTCCCCGAGTTATAAGAAGCATTGAAAATATTCAAAATAACATCCACTAATTCCTCTGCACATTCAACTAAAATTTTTGGATAAATATTATCTGGTCCCGGAGCTTTAGTTGCTTTAATCTTTTTCAAATGAAATAAAACCTCCTCCCTGGAAAATACAAAATCCTCAAGCTGTATAATAGCTTGTGTCTTGTTAGTGTCAACTGTTGAGATACAGTTATCGTTAAACACACTGGAAAAAAAGTTATTCAGAACATTTGCAATATCCCTATCGTTTTGGATTAAATTTCCATACTCATCAACCAAAGGCCCAATTTGACTGTTTCGAGCTTTCCCAGAATTAGCGTAAGCAAAAAACCTCTTAGGGTTCCCATCAATGTCATCTGCCAGCCTTTGCTCCAATTCCCTTTTCTGAATCCGTACCAAATACTTAAAATTTCGCCTTGCCTTACCATACTGGAGCCTCTCCACACTCTGACCAGTTTCTTTAAACTTACGAAAAGTGGCTTGCTTATAATTAAGAGCTTCTTTAGTCTCCCTGGAGAACCACATGGGCCAAATTTTGGTATTAACACCTTTTCTCCTAAATGGAACATAGTCCCCAACGGTTTTAGCAAGTTTATCCTTAAATTCCGTCCACTGCTGATCTACGTCGCTATTTTCCAACCCTGACGAAAAAACCTCTTTCAAGCTCTGCCTAAGTGCAACAAAATCAGTGTTTCTGAAATTGTGCACAAACCTAAAATTATCATCTTTGCACACTTCAAATTTAACCCGGAACCTAATGCTGTTATGATCACTATCTCCAATATGCTCCCCTACACTCAACCCCTGGACAAAACTACCTATGTCACAAAAAACTAGATCCAAAATTGTCTCCTCTCGAGTTCCCTGAGTTACAACTTGATCTAAGAAACAGTCACCAATTACTTTTAAAAATTCCTCTTCTTTGCCATTACCAGGATAAAAATTATTCCAATCAATACCCGGAAAATTGAAATCCCCCATTATGATAACGGATCCCTTACTGGACATGTCACTAATAATACGGTACATCTGCTCATCTTGTCCCTGGTTTGAATTAGGTGGCCTATAAATGTTTCCAAAGCGTAGCTTTTTGCCCTTACTGCTCATCAACTCCAGCCAAACCATATCAATATCAGTAGGCTTATCATTTATGACCAATTCTTTGCAAATAAAATTGTCTCTAACATAAAATAAAACCCCACCACCTCTTTTACCTACTCTATCCTGTCTGAACAAATTATACCCAGCAATATGTAATAACTCTGCATCAGATTCGGTAGCCCATGTCTCTGTAATTCCAATAACATCCAACTTCTCATCCATAACTATGCTTTTCAATTCATCCATCTTGTTCCTAATACTGCGAGCATTGGTATAGAAAACTTTAAGCATGCCTAAGTTGCTTTTATTTAACACCCTGAAATTTCCTAAATTACAATTGTTAACATTACTACTCTTGTTCGTCACTTTATTTCCATTTCTAGCAATACCCAAAAAAATTTCATTCTCTCGATACCTGATGCTTGAACCATGCCCCCCATTCCAACTTAGTTTTTTGACTCCGAAGCCCTTAAAATTAATCCACTAACCATTTTGACCCCTGTAGAGCTCAGATGCAGGCCATCCCTAGCAATCCAATCCCGTTTACAATGACTCCATACATCAATGAACCTAATACTGCGCTTTTCGCAAATTGACTTCAGTAGCAAGTTCATACACCTCGCACGTTGATTTAGCCAGCTCCTATGCACTCCATACCTGGGAAGCAAACCAACCACTTGGACGTTCGTCGAAAAGCTGGTTGCTTTATCCAAGAGGGATTCCCATTCCCTAGAAAACTCCTCATTTTTACTGTGGCCTACATCATTTGTTCCCACCCACAAAGTAACCATGTCCTCCTTATTCAATACTCCCTTCTTTTCAGCAACCATATTAACGTCTTTTACCCGAGCCCCTGGTAAACAACACCTAGCCACCTTACGCTTTACTCTCCCAACTGTGTTACCCACCTCCCTTACCATAGAGTCCCCCAAAATTACACCCTTAGTTTCCCAATCTAACTCCTCATTTGAAACTTTCCCCTGAATCTCTGGAACATTTATACCCTCTACAACTGGCCTACACCCTAATGCTAACTGGGCTTCCAAAACTAGCATCTTAAGTCTTAAGTCTGAGAGTTCAGCACATTTAGTGCAAATATAATCCTCCTCAAAAACAGACTCATTTTCCCCCTTATACAGGCAGAACATATGACATAAATCACAAGAGATCCACCTGTCCCCCTTCCCACTCTTTACCTCTTTCATAATGCATATAACACCCATTTCTACTCAGTGAATATGTTCCAAAAGGCAAAACAGAAAGATAAAAATGCAAAAAAACACAGAATAAATACTAAAAACAGCAGTAAATAAACAGAGTTGCTACACCCAATAAAGCACACAAGATCAAAAACCAGGAGATCACCACATGTTAGGCTTAGCTCCAAAAAATGCAAAAACACTTCAAGAATACAGTAACAGCTAAAATAAGCCCCCAAAACACAATAAAACTAAATTACATGATAAAGTGAAGTAAAAAAACCTAAAACTAGACAGTAATAATGAAAAATTATAGTAAGAAAACACTTATCAAATTAGCAGCAATAACACTCCCTGCATCACAGGCGCCCTCTAGTGGCAGATTTGATTCTTAATGTTTTCTTCGTTTTGGTCTACGTTATCCTCAAATTCAGTTTCAGATTCTGAATGTTCGCTTTTTTCAATATTCTCATTTGATGTATTGAGAATGCACTCGTTTTTTTGTTTCTTCCATCGAAAAAAAAGGAATAGGATTTGTTTCATTTGTTTCATAGTACAATACTCTGAAGCAACGAACAGTTCTTTCCCCGTTACGAACTGCATTTCTCATCTAGTGTGCAACTTGAGACTGCTGTTGTTTGTTCCCAGTATTTTCACCAATCGTAAATTGTTCTTATAAATACTCCTGCTTTGAAGTGAACTTGAACTGAGCTCGTAAAGATAAGGCCCATCCAATTTCATTAAATGAACTTTTGGTATTGCAGGGATATTTATTAGTTGAAAATTTGAAGCATTTATATAAGATGTTTGTAATAGCTTCTCTCTATACATCTTTCGTATAAAATCCATTTGCTAGTTGAGGTCAAATGTATGTCAAGAACAATTGGAATAAATAGATTTGTTTGGCCGAAAAAACAAGATGAGTATTGGTATGATAACCTAGACATATTATGCACAATACATCCGCCTGTACCTATATCAAAACGGGCATTTTCTATTCAAGAAAAAGACGCTCTTACTGCCCAAAGCTATTTATGTTAAAAGATACACATTTCTGTATTAAATTTTAAAAACATATGTTCAAAAAACCTATCTGGGGGTGAAAAGATTAAATAAATAAATATAAAAAAAACGCCATAGCGTACTAACTTCGAACGATTATATTTCCAACAATAATAGGAGTGACACCGATTTTTTTTTATGCAAATGTTAGACAAACATGTTGGTTATCAGCCAAATTTAGTATCAGATCTCTGCTATGAGGGCGACAGTTGTAGTTAGATTTTAAATATTTGTGTTTTTGTGAAATTTATCGAATATAAGTTCCAATATCTTCTGGCGCCCTTATAGTGACACCGATTTTGATACATATTTTTGATGTATGTAAATGTGGCTAGAAAATGATCTAAAAATGTTGGTGTCATCATGAAGGCGCTTTGAGAAAATTGGCCTTGAATATAGAAAAAAAATCATTTTCGGTCATTTTTAAACGGAGTTTGTGGGCATCGCCCTCGTAGTGTCACCGATTTGAGAACTGTAACAGTATCTAACAAGACCATATAGTAATATGGAATTAAAAAATCCATGTCATTATAAGGGCGCTTCAAGCAACAAGAACATTAAAATCTGCAAATTTGAAAAACCGGCAAAAATGTGCCACGCCCCCTAAACAAAAAAAAAAATTGTTTTCTCAAAAACGGTGAGTCAGACAAAGCTCAAATTTCGGAATTACATTACATTTATGATGTGAAACAACCTATGTGAAAATAAAGAAAATTAAAAATTCCAACAATCACAACCTGCCTGATCCTTACAGACAATGGCTCTTAATGTCTACCAAAAGGAAATTTCATAGTTAAAAACAAGAAGTTCTATCTAGAACTAAACGAGCCTACTTTCCCGTATACCCATACTACTTCCTAGTACCTGATCAATATTCTCAAAAATAGCTAAAATCGCAAATTGTTTCAAACATATTTTTTAAATATTTTAAGCTGATTTCTAGGAATAAAATATTCCTCACACATCTAAAAAATTAGATGCACATATATATATATATATATATATATATATATATATATATATATATATATATATATATATATATATATATATATATATATATATATATATATATCAGCACCTTTTAAACAAAGCAGCTAATACTTGTTTAAATTAAAAAAATGTTTTTAACAGCTTTCAAAGCGAAAGAATTATAGTTAAAATTTATAAGCTCATTAAAATAAACACATCATATCAAAAAAAGAAAAAATCGCTTCTTTTTCCCCTGCTGCCAAAAATATTTTTTAAATGAATTAATGCACTTACTAAAATAAATAAAAACAATAAAATGTCAGCTTAAAGAAATAATTTTCATTGTCAAAAAAAAAAAAATCGTCTGCGCATATCTTTATGTAGAAACATAAATAAATGACTGCGAGTTTATCCGCCGAGAACTGAATACCGAAATTAAAACTTTAGCGTGAAAATAAAAACAAGTCATATCAACAATAATTATTTCTTAGTTAAAACCATAGTTGCTGAGTCGGAGTCAATCTCATTTTGAGATAAAGGAGTCGGAGTCGAATATCCAAGAATCAGAGTCAATCATTTGTCCTCCGTGTATAAATTTTTGCCAAAGCTACGAAGTCAGAGTCGAAGTCGGGGAGTCGGAGTCCGATTAATTGTCGGACGCAGGAGTCGGAGTCAGGTGCCCATAAATGCTAGGAGTCGGAGTTTGGAGTTTGTCGTCAAGAGCTATTTCCAACAAAATTTGTTTGAAGTAAATCCGCCTTTAAGTACGGAATCTGCATTGAATTTCGGTTTCCCCGTAGGCGCTAATGTTAAGGGTTTTGAACTGTTCAAAATTGAAAAGAAAATTGTTCAAATCAAAAAGATATTTTGTATGCAAGTTTTTCATTAAAAGCTTTTTCCTACAAAGGTTGTTTGAAGCAAATTCGCCTCACAGTTCGGAATTGCCTTGAATTTCCTCGTAGGCGCTAATGTTAAATTTTTTTTAACTGTTCAAAATTGAGCAAAAAGTAGTTCAAATCAAAAATGAAATGTGTCCTCGCCGAGATCTTTCGAACAAAAAAAAAAATGTTCGAATCGGACTATTCATTCAAAAGTTATTAGGGGAGGACAGACAGACAGACCGACAGACATTTTTTCCCATCTCAATATCCTACTTTCCAATTTTTAATTTTTCGATATTTATTTTATTATTTTATTTATTTTTGACCTTTTTTTTTTTGTTTTACGCGATATTTTTAAGATGCATTAAGCCTTCTTTCATGCTTTTTTCTTCTTTTTCTGACTTTTACTGGGAAAGTAGGCTAAAAAAAGATCATTCTTTTTAACAGAGTAACGCCTTGAAATAAAGTGCAGTTTTTCCCAAATTCTGAAATCGTGCTGAAATATATATATGTTTCTAAAATATCTAAAGAGCTCTCTAATAATATTTTTTCAGTCTTCATAGAATAATTTACAGGGAGCATCTGACGTATATTCTTAGGGTGTTTTAAGCAGAGGGAAAAATTGAAACTTCAGCGTTTTACTAATCTGAATTCCTCTCTCCTATCAAAAGGATCTTAAGTTACTCGCTACAACTGAGGCATAGAACCGTTTATTGAGACAACTTCTTCTAACTCTTTTGTTTATAAAATTAAATGGTCCGAATAATTAAAGGAGATGACAGAGTTAATGGATGCTCACATTCGCACAAAATCATTTCGCTATAGTTTGAAATATCTTTTTTTTCTTTCTCTCATACCATTTTCATACTTGAATGTGCAGACAGGTCTTCTATGTTGTTTTCAGTGCATGTAGGTGAAAAAAAAAAAGACAATATTTACTTTTGGATTGCCAGTGAACTACGTGCCATAGGTTCGTCATCTGTGCCGTAAGATGTACAACGTTCACCAAAGTAAAGTTGAATCTCCAAGTGAAATGGATTTTCTGCAAGAAATTAAAAACTTTTGATTTTTTCCCTTCCAAATAAACATTTTGTATTTTTTGCAAATTTATCTAATATTACTTAAAATTACTCTATCTATGAATCTATGTTTCTATCTATCTTCGTCATTGCTACTCCTGGTGATAACAACAACATAAAGATGAGCATCGAAACAGTTATCAACAGAATTGTAATTTTTCAGACATCATGTTTATGGAGTTTTCGCTTCTCTACGACTATACTTAGCGGAGATACGAATTAAAACGTAAATTCCCAAAGACATTTCTACCACCCGAAGGAAATCAAGCTGGCACCAAAGTTGCCATTTTGCCAAATTCTACCCTGGGTTCTACTTTTAACCCGACTGCGCGTGCGTGACGCAAAGGAGGGATATGTGTTTATGAGTCTATGTATGTTTGTTCCTATATGGCGTTGTAGAGGCTAAACGCCTTGACCAATTTTGATTATCCTTACTTCAATCGATTTGTTTCAACCTAGGAAGTGTCATTAACACATGATAGAAATCAAAATTCACCATTTCAACAACCAGTCAGTTCGGAATCATTATCTATTGTCAATTCGAGATGGTGTCACACGCTAACCTGCGTTCGACACAGTGTGCGACAAATGCAGGTAGCGTTTTCGCTGGCTGAATTTTTTGTGAAAAGTCTACTAATTCGATTTTCATCTCTAACATGTTGCATTTGTTTTTGTCGTGTTTGGGGTGAAACAGAGGACTGAATTTAGCAACGTGTACTTTCCTGGCGGGCATTTTTTTTTTTTTTTTTTTTTTTTTTGTTTTACGAGAAAGATTTGACTGACGGCGTTTCATCAGTGGTTAACAAAAGTTCGCTCATTTTTGCTAAAGGTCAAGCATATATAGCTTTAAACCGAGTTAGGTCCCTAGAGGGACTAATAATCGGTAGTTTAGACCACCACAAGTTACTTAATAATCTTTACGATATAAACTCTCTCAATAAAATGACAAGATTGCGAAATTTACCGTCTTGTAATCATAATAACTAAGTCAATGAAAATTAACTAAAAAGGGTAAAATAAAAAAATATTAAATAAAAACAAAAAACCCGACTACGTAAAAACTAAAAAAAACTAAAAAGAAAAATGTATATGCCCAGTAGTTTAGAATGTTATTAAATACTGATGAATAACTACATCATTGAAATAATTTTATAATCGATGCACACATAAGACAAATCATAAATTTAAAAGCAGAATAGAAGGATCAACAGTCGGATTTCATTCAAATTTTACGGGGTTCCTTGATTGGTCAAAAATGAATGGGCCCCGTCTGTTGATCCTTCTATACTGCTTTGGAATTTATGATTTCTCTTATTTGTGATTCAATTACAACACTATTTCAATGGTGTAGTAATTCAGTAGTACTTAATAACATTCTAAACTACTGGACTTATTTTTTTTTCTTTTTAGAGGTTTTTTTTCGTTTATACGCAGTTAGGTTTTTTGTTTTTATTTCATAAATGTTATATTTTTCTCGCCTCTGCAAAACAAGGGTCTCTTTTTGTACCGGCTTGTATTTCCTCTCTAATTTTCTGTTTGAAGCGGAAGTGATTTCGAGTTAATAGCAAAGTGGAGGAGCTCGGCGGATTGGGAATGGAATGATTCTAGGGATAAGCCACGGAAACTAATGTGCTTTTCACTAATTAATGTACCACAGCATTTGGCAAGAAGTGGTGATATCCCCAAAGTACACCGCCGAAGGCGGTACACATAGACTAATCCGCAGCAGGCGGGTTGGAAGAGCCACTGTAAGCGGCTAGGCTAAAGATACCGCCGCAGTTAACCGCCAAGAACACCCCCGCCACAGTACCCAGGCGGTTATTTTATCCATCCTGTTTGCTAGGGTTTTTTAATTTTTTTATGGTTTGAAAGAACACCTCCATAAACATTTGGGGGGGGGGGGGGGGGGAATGATGGACACGTACTCAAATACTCTAATTACAAACTGCAAGATGTTGCTAAGCATTTAGCTTCAACTACTTCCGCTACTTGATTTTCGCCTTGCATTGATATGAAAGACGCACATATGGATTTTATCCACAGACGATGTTTAAATCATGCATTTTTCATTCTGTTTTGATAAGATTTTTTAACAACTCGAGTTTGAAGTGATCTTTTTTACCTAAAATAATTTTATATTTGCCTCTCTGTGACCACACAGGTAATTTATACTGCCGTGTGCAGGTAAACAGCAGTATCTGCAGAAATGAGTTTTCGAGATATTTGAAGAAATGTGTGGTGGATTCAATACTAACAATTGGAAAATGTTGGAATTAGACGTTTTTCTCGCGCCTTTTTTTCAGTGGAAATCAAATAAACGAGCTTGTACAATAAAGATAACGTAGATGACAATAATGTAAAAAAAATGAAAGATGAAAAATTTACAGTTTTTGCCCTTTACATGCACACAGCAGAATACTAATGTGAATTGCTTATCTTAAATAAATGTTCTTGAATTTGATCATGACTTTTATTTTATGTATATATATATTTCTCCTCGTTTTACACGGGGGTTACGTTCCACGGAAATGCCGTGTAAATCGAAACCGCGTAAATTGAGACCTAATGCTAGTGTTAAAATAGGGTTTTGGTTCCGCAGATAACAAAATAACTCATTCTAGTGATGACTAATTGTATAATAAGTTTAATGTGTACTTATATCGATTTTTATGTACAACATGCATAAAGAAAACATAAATTAATTTCGTGTTCTGTTTATAAAGAGGAGCTGGCTATGATAGTCTTTTGGAAGTCATTAAGAATTTTTCTCTGTAATTCTATGCAGAGTATTAACGCATCCATGATCACTTGCGTCATTTCCATAATAGAATCTTCCCTCACTAACAAATCAGAAAGATCATTTCTATTGTCTAGGAATGGCCCAGAATTTTCAATGTAAACTTTTTTGGTTGTGCGTCATCGATGTCGGTATCCTCGTTGGTTTTTTCCTCTTTTGTCACTCCTAAAAGCTCTTCTTCCAGTGAGTTCTGAACTGTGTGAGTTTAATAACTTTACTTCTGGAAAGAGCTCTGGAACCAATTGCATAAAACGTTTCCAGTAGCCCAGCTCGATTATTAGTACGCCAAAATGCAGTTGATTACACGTAATATGCAATCTTAGGAGTTGGGATTTTGAAAGAGGGGAAAATTTTATCTTTTTGCATTACCGCATCCGCGTATAATCGGAACTCATCCGCGTAAAATAAAATAAAGGTGTAAAATCTTAAACCGCGTATAATCAAAACCGCGTAAAACGAAGGTCTACTGTAAAATGTTGATAATTTTAATTTTCAATGATGTATCCATTTGAAAGTACCTGAAATGCTGCTCAATGTCTTACAAAATTCCATGTTGATCTCATTTTATTGAAAGGTACAGACGTGTTTATGCCTTTCTTTTTTTAATTTAAATGAGGTTCATGCGACTGTATCCACTACTAACATAGTAGAGGAACGTGAGGCACAGTGAAATAGTTAACCCTTTCAGGGGCGCGTCATTAATTTTTAAGAAGTCTTAAGAAAAAACACCACAAATGGGTTTATTTGATCATCTAGACATAGATTTTTCAGTTAAAAATTTTTTTTTCAGAATTTTTTTCATTGGGGTGGTGTCTGCATTTCTTCACACACCCCACCTGGGGAAGGACAAAAACATGTTTATGCATGTAAAAATCAATTTGAATCTTTTCGAACAATATGATTGACTACTCAGGAAAAAAGAAGAAAAATGATTCACTCTTTCAGCGCTAATTAAAAATTTTAAAATCTGAAAAAAATTCCAATTTTAGGAGTAAATGAAAAATAAAAAATTTGATGATTTGAACAAGAAATTGAGCCTACAAAAAAAATTTTTTTTTTGCTATTCTGCCATCTAATGTTGTTCATTGAACTTAAAAGAAGAGGACTCAAGCAATTTTGATTCAAAAAATTCGGAAAAAGAGAGGAAAAAATTCATAAATTAGTGGTTTCACAGCGCAACCACCGCCCCTGAAAGTGTTAAGATTACTTACTTTTTTTTTAAATGGACAAGTGGGGAATTTGTTCTGAAAATTACGGTACATAAAGAAAAAAAAACAATATATTTATAATATAACTATTATTGAAACATTTTTTTTTCGGCAGTAAATTTGTACTTTCAAAAAAAAGTACATTTTTCGCTCTTTTTTTTTCATGGGGCGAAATGAAAAAGACTTTTTTTCTAATGAAATAGTTTCTATTCGATTATTAAAGATATTTTTGATCAAATAAATAAGTAAATAAAAGAATGAATGAATAAATGAAAAGGAAATGAAGCGAAAAAAGAATAATAAAGGAACAAAAATAAATTAGTTAATAAAATAGTGAATCCTACTAATAATAAAGCTGAAAGTATCTCTGCCTGAATCTCTCTATGTCTGTCTGTCAGGATCTCCGTGACGCGCATAGCGCCTAGATTATTCAGCCGATTTTCATAAAATTTCGCTCAAACATAGTTTGTAGCATGGTGTGTGCACCTCGAAGCTATTTTTCGAAAATTCGATTTTGTCCTTTTTCTATTCCAACTTTAAGATCTTTTTACCAAGCAAATTATTATAACGTGGACGAGTAAATTACCAAATTATCATAATGTGGAACCATATCATGAGCGAGCAAATTGGCGAGAAATTCACCATCAATTATTTGTAAATATACAGGTGAACCAAATGACCGTTTAATTTTCTATTTCTGGCAAAGCAGTGCGAGTACCACTAGTGAATAATAAAATAATTTAATGAATGAATAAAAAGGAGAATCATTCAGTGAAGGAATGTAAACGAAATAATTAATAAATGAATACGCAAATGTACGCTATTTCACTTTGCTGCACATTCCCCTATTATTTATTATTCAGAGTTAAAAATAAAGAATTTAAATCGAGAATTTTTTTCTAGCGCAAAAAAGAAAAAAAAGAAGAAGAAACTAAGCTAGCAACATAATTAAATGAAAAATTATCATATAAGCTTTGTGCTACAATATGATTAAGGTGAAAAAACAACGTAAATAAAGCACAAATATTCGAGAAAATGCAGCATATAGCTATTTCAAGGCTACAATGGAGCCTCTTCATCAGTGCAAAAAGCTCACCAACACAACCAGAAGTTGCGAGAGAACTCAGTTCTCTCGCAACTTCTGGTTGTGTTGGTGAGCTTTTTGCACTGATGAAGAGGCTCCATTGTAGCCTTGAAATAGCTATATGCTGCATTTTCTCGAATATTTGTGCTTTATTTACGTTGTTTTTTAGCAACATAATTGCTTACAAGAGTAAAAAACTTACAAAAAAATGCCTTTCCAGACGATGAAAACTTTTCTTAGGGGACGCCTCTGTTCTTGTCTTCAATGTTTATTTCTAGCGATTTTAATTTAATTTTTAACAAGAGTTAAAACTTTAATCACTTGTTTTATTCACTTAACTGCTGACCTAAAATTAATTTCGATATGAAGTATTAAAATCATTTTCACCATAAAGAATTTCGTTACATCTAATTACGTTGCGACCGAGTTCGATTATGCATTTGTTTAAGAAAAATGGCGCAATGAAAATATATAGTGCCCATATAAATCTGCTTTCTGCATAAACCAACAACAAAGAAAAAATTTCTGACGCCTTCACTCTTATTATAAACAAGTTCGATAACATTCAATACATTCTTTGAAACAAATCAAACTTAAAATTTTTTTTTTTTTTACAAAATACTATTTCAATTCCACGGTTTTCATCTGAACAAACAAGTTTACTACAACTCCAAACCTCGAACAAATAAACACGTTGCATAAAGCATTCCAGATATTGATAAATAAATAATCGCAACTGAAAATAAATACACGGAATGAAAGATAAACATACACTGCTTTTGTAGTTCTTATTATGTAATGCTTTACAATTTTAATCCCATGATGGCTGCTTGTATTTACAAAATCGCAGCATTAATTTTTCTTCTGTGCTGCTAATAATAAGTTGAATCGACGTAAACATATTACCTTGAAATAACTAGCATCTTGACAGTGAAAAGAAACAGATGCTTGCTTGTTTTGAATGGTACAGGTTTTCGCAATCACATGAAACGAGGTGTTTATATTCTCCTGGTTTTGTTTTCTTTAGCTGCGTTTCAAGTTGCTTTAAAATCAATAATTGGAGGAATATTTTCTTCATTGTTGTTATGGAAATTCCAAAATATAGCATTGAAATTGTAAAACGCGCAAAAAGACGTCGACGTGGTTCGTTCGGTTTGGGAAAGGATCTGGTTTGTTATTAAAAGTTTGGATTAATAATGGTGTGGTATATTTTATTAGCGTGATTGTTTCTCAAGCTATTTCAAAGCCCCTTTCTAAGAAGACTAAATTTCATTTTTGCCTGTTTTGTGCATTATATTTTAAAATTGTCTCTTAAAAAGTTTTTTCATGTATCTTCGTTGCAACTAAGTGGCCTTATGTTGGCAAAAAAAAAAAAAAAAACAGAAGGGCAACTCTATGAAACTAGGGACCTCACAGCAAAAAAAAAAACTTGATTGTATTTGTAATTTTATTCTTTTATATGAGGGAAAAAAGACTGTATTTTAATAATATTATGCTAAAAAAATTAGAAACACATTTTTGTTTTTACAGACAAATTTTGACAACATTACTTAGTGCTCATGTGTCGTTGAGCAGTGCATTATCTCATCTTTCGGCGTCTTAAAATCAAATAACATTAATAAAACAAAGACAAACAACAAAATACATCACAAAAAATATTATTCGGCGGTCGGATAACTTTTCATCCATAAGTTCACTTATTTTTTATTGAAAAGGGGTTTCCGTGTAATCCCAAAACACGTGTATGCAGTAATCTGCATTTTCATGAAATTAACGTTGTTATTTCTTATTTACATAACCTATATTTCTCATCTATATCAAAGATTTTTGAACTTTCTAAGCAAAGTGAATAATAGTAATGATAATAATGGTAATGTGAATGAGTTATTAAAAATACCTAAATTTTAAATCAAGTAATGAAGAGTAAGTAACTTAGCGTTTATTAAAAACTCAAATCATTGAAAATCCACATAAACTAATTGGAACAATTTTATAACATCTTTTAATGTTTCCCCAGAGTAATACTAAATTAAAAAATGCGAACTACAGTAAAATCCCTCTAATGCGGGCACTAACATTTTTTTTTCTTTTCCCGCAATAGAGAGGTGTTCGCAGGATAGGGGTTTAATAATGTTATTTGCATTGGAACTAGGGAATTACAAATTTTCCGCATAAGAGGGGTGTCCGTTAGGAGGAGTTTTACTGTAATTGATAATCTTTTGTATTATATTGTATATTATTAATTGATAAATTTTAAGAACATTTATTTTCTACTGAATTGAATTGCATGAAGTATATATTTGATAAAGTATAAAATGCTGCCAATTATCATTTTAATATTTATAGCAATTTGAAATGTATACTAACCGTATGGTCCATAACATATTTAATGTAAAATTATATATGTTACCTGTTGGAAATACAGTGGCTCCCAAAAGTGTTCGTACACTTTGAAGTTTTTTAGAAAAATCAATATAACTCGAAACTGAATCCGAATATGAACTTCAATATTTTTTCACATTATTCCTATGTCATTCTAAATATAACCCATTGGTTTTTTCAAAATATTGACGGATCTTCTTTTTGAAATGGGTCAGAAAACGAAGAGACAGAGAAATAACACTCCACAAAAGTCATCGTACACTCAAATATTTTCGAATAAATTCATGATTAAAATTATCATATGCCATTTTATTAATATTTTTGCATTGTGTTGACCCTTAAGAGTCATTTGGCTTTAATTTTTTGTTTATTTATTCCTTAATATTGTGCTTATTACTGTAAAATGGCTGGTATTCGTAAAAACCCACAACCAATATTCAAAATTTGAATTTTTTTCCCACAGTAGTGGTAAATTGGTTTGAAAGGTCTCTAAATTAGTTAATTTATTTGTTTGTATAGTAAAGTGCTTGATAAAATGCATTAAAGAAAGGAATCGGACCGAAAACAAGGTAAGAAAAGGTCAACCGGCAAAGTTGACAAAACGTGATCGGAGATTTAAAGTTAAAAAATTTTATGAAAAATACACATTTGAGTGCTGTAAAAGTTTCTGCAGAGTTGAATGAAACATTTTACATTTAATTTTTACCTAAAATTGTTCGCCAAGCTCTCCGATTAGCTGGATTAAATGGGACCTCTTCCCGCTAAAATTTTCTTGGTAGTGCGAAAAACAGAAAGCTTACGTTTTTCGTAGCAAAATTAATGATAAATAAGCTCAAAAAGTTTTACAATTACGTCTTACGTACAGATAAAAATGAATTCAACATTTTTGGTTAAATTGTTTTATAATTGTAAGTAGAAGAAAAAATTTGGAAGTTAATCTTAAGAACTTAGTTGGATCAGTTAATCAGGAAGGTGGAGGTGTTTTAGTGTGAAGGTGCATATCAGCATCAGGACTAGGTAGTTTGGAATTTTTTGATGAAATAATGAATCATGCCGTTCCTTTAAATATTTTAAAACCCAATTTTGAACACTTAGCCAAAAATTTGGTTACTGGAAACAATGTTTTTTATCAAGATAACGATAAGAAGCACACGGTATCCAACGTTTGAGTCTAGTGTCTCCAAAATTGTCCTAAAGTTTAGAAAATACCCCCTCAATCTCCAGATTTGAACTTAATGCAACATATTTAGAGATATTTGTTGGCTAGATTACGAAATTACGACTTTGAAACGAAAATAGAGCTAGAAACAGTAAGACTCAAAGTGTTGTTGAACACTTACTCAGAAATTACGCAAAAAAAGAAAGAAAAATAATGAAATCTATTCCCAGACGTTTAAAAGGTGTTATGAATACTGTATGATATTCTACTAATTAAAAACTCAATAAAAAGTTAGATTATTCAATAAGATATAGACATTTTATAAAGTGTACGAAGACTTTTGTGAGATGAAATTTCCGGCACTTTTTGGCTTTTGATTTTTAAAAAATTAAGTTTTAATATTTTTAAAAAACTTTTCATGTAGTTTTGTTAAAAATTGATCATAGATCTTATAATTAAATACCCATTCCGAAATATTAATTCTAACCAATGGATTGGGACCTATTTCGTTGAAAGTCGTAGGTGTACGAAGACTTTTGGGAGCCACTGTATGTACTGTATGTTATACTGTAAAATTATATATGACACCTGTTTGCCCGAGCCTAAAGAGGGCCCGAGATTTTTAAAATCGGGGTGAAATATATTTAAGGACTTAGGGGTAAATAATACGGAGGGGGACCCGTAAATGTCATTTGTGACGGGCCCCAAAATTTCTGTGCACGCCCCTGGATATGCCTCGTATAACCTATTCTAGAAAATTATTTTGTCGGGTGCAAATTTCTTGGAAATTTCCATTCCATTCCATTCCATTCATAGAAACAAGAAACCCAACGAGTAGGATCCTATCGCAATTCACGATTGCGAAAAAAAATAGTTTGAATTTGGTGCTCAAAAGTTCAAATGATTTTCTTTTCTTTTTATATTTTATGTATTTAGGTTTAGTTATAAAACATCAATATCGAAGAAAGGTCGATCAAAAACATTGATGGTAAGAAAAACATTTGTTGTCCATTTGTAGAAACAAGAAACCCAACGAGTAAAATCCTATCGCAATTCGCGATTGCGAAAAAAATAGTTTGATTTTGGTGCTCCAAAGTTCAAATGATTTTCTTTTTTTTTATGTTTTTAGGTTTAATTATAAAACATCAATATCGAAGAAACGTCGATCAAAAAACATTGATGCTAAGAAAAACATCGATGTTTCGAAAATATCGACATCGATGTCGCAGCACTAACTCATACCTAACTGCTGTGGTGCCTTTGACGCGATTTTGAATTGTTGAAGCACAGAGAATCTTAGCCTCTTTTCTAAAATTGTCAGAAAAACTTTCTCTTTTTCTCTCTATATTCACAAGCTTATGAAGAAACACCGCTCTTAAGTGTCATTGTATTTCAAAACCTTTCACATTTAGAATGAAAAAAAGAAATTAAAAATCCGTAGTGGTTATTTTTACATACTATCAAGGCGATAATTAAAAACTCCATTTACGAAACCAATATTTAGAAGCCAATAACAATGCATGTACTTAAATTTTCGTGTTGCAGACAATTAATTCGCGTTAGCTCTAAAATTCGTTTGTCGGAAAAAAAAAATTGGAATTATAGTTCATTCTTGTAAGTTGAGTTGCATTGTAGCGCAAGTCCACTGTCCAGTGAAACTTCTAGAGGGTTTCCATCAAGGGCGCCCATATAGGGGGGCAAGTGGGGACTCAAGCCACCCCCTTAGAAATGAGAACTTCCTAGCGTTTAGTGTTTTTTTCTTTTCAAAAATGTATGACAATTTCTTTTCCAGCCATTAATGAATAAGTTATTAAAAATGTCAAATTTTAATATCTCTAACCTGTACTGAAATTGATTTCCATGGGGAAAATATCCTGCTAAACCATGGGGAACATTTTTGAGCCCCCCCCCCCTTAAAATTTTGCTTATGGGCGCCCTTGGTTTCCTATCTGGACAAGTCATTACTGTCATAGGAACAGGAGACCCTTGGGAGTGATGTACACTCAAACCTGTTTTTGTGCAGCTTCTTTTTTTTCCTTTTTTTTTGTGCAATTTTTCTCTAGCAATCACGATTGCTTATTGCTTTCAGTTGACTGCTTTGATGTCCCATGATTTTTTTCCCACCAGCACCATCTGCAGCCTCGCCGTCGACCGGCTCCTCACGATCCTATAGCGAAAACCGTCTCCAGGTTGCATCCACATCCTACACACACGCGCATACATACACAACTACACAAACAAACACACACGCATACATATAGACACCTACACATACACGTACACACAACTACCCACACATTCATGCCTGCACACAGACACAAACACGTATGCCTACACACACATACACATACCCCTACACACAAACACACATACCCCCCACACACACAAACATACACACACACACTCGTGATTGCGAAAAACATAATTTGAATTCAAGATGACAACATTCAAATTATTATTATTTTTTTTTTTTTTTTTTTGCGGTACGTGATAATTTCAATGAAATCAGGACTCAATTGACTAACTTAACTTATCTTTTAAACGAATGCTTAATGGGGTAAATTTGAGCGAATTTTTAAATGCGATTTTTTTAATGCGGTCCTATGTACCGCACAGAAACAGCTTTGAATGTATTCTAAAAAAAATATTTAAAAAGTACAATGTTAAAATGTTTATATTCTTTAACCTGCTCTACGAAAAGCTAAAACATTTACAACGATAATTTCGTTTCTCAATTCCGAACTGGCGATGAGAGAGGATAAATGACTCAGCTTCCTTTAATTTAAATACAATCAAATGATCTCGTAGAGAGAAATCTCAATCTTTTTCTGATGATCAAATCTCTTACATTGTTTACGTTCTAACAATTCCACTATGAAACTTAGCCGCCCCAGAAAATGGCGGAATAAAACTTGAAACAAAGTTTTAAACGTTTCTTTTGCGGACAACTTTTACGACGCAGCCACAAAACACAACAAGCAAATGCCATTCAAAAAAAGAGAAATTTGAGTTGTTTATCCAATGAGAGGTAGGTGTGGCTTTAGCGATAGCGCCATGTTCAAGGGCACCAACCGAGTGCATGACGGGAGAAAAGTTGTTCATGTTTACCTGTACATACCCCTTTCTGCCTTTCAGAGAGCCTTTTATTGCTGTTTACATAAGTCTTGTCAATAACTTTTATCTAGTTGTTTGGACGGAGGGTGTGTTTTGCAGGATAAAAGGGTTTTGCTTTTTTTTTCTTCTTTTACTGCTTTTTTAACTTCCTTTTTTACTCAGCCTACAGTTTGAAGAGATACTTGGGATAGCGCGAAAAGTTCTTTTTTAACTGCGTTTCGGGTTAAGTGAGTGTAAACAACTGACAGTTTTCTCAGGGGATTTATTAAATCAGGATAAAATTTTGAGCCCTTCAAATGCTCTGTGTTTACCTAAAATATTTCGTTGAGTGATTCGGTTTAAGCTTAATTTGGTTGCCGTTTTTAATTGGTCTCGTCCTAAGCTGGAAGTAAAAAAGAAAAGAAAAAACATGAGGTGTTTAACGGCGATAAGCTAATTTGTGTTTTTATTCGTTTGTATATCGGGGAAATATATCCATTAAAAATTAACAGCATTGTCAAGAGATTGGATGTAATGAATGTTCGAGTTTTTAAAAAATATAGGTTCAAGCAAGCTAATTGTTAGGGATAAAAAATATTTTTAAATGTATGCTTTATTAACTTATGATGCTTGTTTCCCATACATTTGTTTCAATGTCACTTAAAACGTATTTAGAAGAAAAAAAGATTGTAAGCAAAAATACGTGAAACGCATTGATGCATAAATATTTTGTCAGAAAGACTCGCTGTTTTCAAAAAAAAAATAGTATACAAAAAATCTCGAATATGTTTTCAAAAAACTACTTAATTATCATTTGCAGCAAAACTATATTTTGAAGCAATGATATGAGTGTGAAGAAAAATAATAATTGAGATATGCAGGGGGAAACAATTAAAATAGAAAAGTACTTTTCAAACCCAAAATAAATTTTGTTCAGTTAAAAAGCTTAAGAGACGCTCAATTTATAATTAAAAATGTTTTTATTTTGCTTTTAACTTTAATACGACTGGTAGTAAAAAAATGTGTAACAATGGTTAAATAGTAATATCATCGCATATGGATGGTGCGAATGAAAATTTTAAACATTGTTTAAAGTTGAATTATTGCAGTCAATTTTTTCTCCGGTTGAATAAATGTAGAAATTTAAAGACTGCAACTATTAGATTTTTATATGGCGCTTCAAAACCCTTCAAAAAATAAATAAACAGTAATTTACATTTAATAAACTCAACTTACATATTTTTGCTGCAAAGTTAAATGTAAATCATTGGAATTTCGTATGCAGGATCAGTAGTCCGTTTAGTTGTGCACCTGCTCTTTGGTTACAATCGGACGTTCCAATGTTGTTGTTTTTTTTTTTTTTGAAAATCAATGTTAATTTCAATTTGTTTTTTGCATAAAAATATTTTCTCTGAGGCATCTTTAAACCCATCTCTATAGTTTTTTTTATTTTTTTATTTTTTTACTGCGAGTATTGGCGGCGCCTACTTTCCACTGCTTTCTTTTTTGCTGTTATGTACACCGTTAAAAAGGTTTTATAACTGAATAAGGCTCTAATTTTCAGTTTTCAGCGGTAGCCATTTTCTGTTTTTTTTATTTACTTTATTTTTGTGTGTAACATATTTTTTTATTATTTCCTTCACACTATAGGGAATTCTTGAAACGAAGTGCGATAGTCATAAATTGGCGATGAATAAAACTTGTGTTTATTATTTAGTGTGTCATAGTAGTACCCTGGTTAAAGGCATAACTTTCATTTCTACATTTTTAAATTTATTTATTTATTTATTTTATTTATTTATTTATTTATTTAATTTTTTTTGTCGTTGTTCTTGAATGTATGTATGATAAATCTGTCAGTAAGCTTTCTAAGCAGCGAGCTAGTCAAAAATTACAGTAACTAAAATAATTTTGATTCTATTATCCGGCGATATATACTTCTGACGAATAGCGTACTTCAAATGGCGTATTAAACATTCACTTCCGTTTTTTAATTTAATGTCGGGGAAAAAAATCATTATTTTAGACATCAAGTGTTCTCATAATAGCAGGAACTCTGCTTGTGAAAATAATAAATTTACCAGAAATGACATTTCTGTGCCTTCATACATCTTCATTCTTTGGCAATTTAACTTGATCCACAACATTAGGGGTTTTTTGATTTGACAAGTAATCGAGAGAAAAGTAAAAAATCAATCTCCTTAACTTCGATACATGGAGGTTCGGCTGCATTAATGAATTAAACTCTGAAAATTTCAGAAAAATACTTAAGACTTAGACTAAAAGTAATTCTAAATCAACAAAAGATATTTTAATAAATATTTGCAAGATGAGTAGCCTGTAAATTCTTAAACAGACATAGTGTTTTAGCACAAAATGGACATTGTCATATGTAAACTCTACTAAGTAATATGTAAACTTACTAAGCCTAAACTACAGGAATAATAATTACTTGACTATTATTTTGACTGCATTACCTCTCAAAAGTGATTTTAGTATGAGGTAGAGTTTGACTGGTGCAGTTTTAAATGCGCCATTCTCTATATTGTTATAGAATCGCCTCGATTATTCGAAACTATTTTAACCGAAATCTCATTTAATTGAAGTCTGGTTTCTGCCCATTATCCGGCGATAAATACTGCTGACGAACAGCGTACTTCAAATGGCGTATTAATTATTCACTTCCGTTTTTTAATTTAATGTTGGGGAAAAAATCATTATTTTAGACATCAGGTGAGTTTACTAAGCCTAAACTACAGGAATAATAATTACTTGACTATTATTTTGACTGAATTACCTCTCAAAAATGATTTTAGTATGAGGTAGAGTTTGACTGGTGCAGTTTTAAATGCGCCATTCTCTATATTGCTATAGAATCGCCTCAATTATCCGAAACTCTTTTAACCGAAATCTCATTTAATTGAAGTCTGGTTTCTGTCCATTATCCGTCGATAAATACTGCTGACGAACAGCGTACTTCAAATGGCGTATTAATTATTCACTTCCGTTTTTTAATTTAATGTTGGGGAAAAAAATCATTGTTTTAGACATCAGGTGAGTTTACTAAGCCTAAACTACAGGAATAATAATTACTTGACTATTATTTTGACTGAATTACCTCTCAAAAATGATTTTAGTATGAGGTAGAGTTTGACTCGTGCAGTTTTAAATGCGCCATTCTCTATATTGCTATAGAATCGCCTCGATTATCCGAAACTCTTTCAACCGAAATCTCGTTTAATTGAAGTCTGTTTTCTGGATATTTATTTTATGGTGGGTCACAACAAGGTCAGACGTAACTATTTCTTTTGTAGTAAGCAGGGGCGTGCACAAGGGGGAGAAAGGACACCTGCAGGTGGCGGAGAGGCCCGCCAGCCCATCGGCCCGCGCTCCCGCCTACATTGCGCCCTCAAGTATGACAACTGTTTTCTTTTTTTAAGTTGTTGAATTTTCCCTAGTTTTTAGTTTCCCCTTTCTTTGTTTTTTTTTTTTTTTTTTTTTTTTTTTTGCACCCCCTTCCCTTTTTTGTACTTTTTTTTCTTCAAGGTTGGCATTTTCTCGAAGGCCCAGTCAGCCCCGGGACACCTGTTGGCCCGGGCCCGAACCTGAAGGGGACCCAATATTTTTAAAATGAGCGGTGAAATATGAGGGTAAACAATATGGAGGGGGTCCCGTAAAAACATTTGTGACAGGCCCCAAAATGTCTGTGCGAGCCCCTGGTAGTAAGCCAGGGGTGCCCATCTAGGAGAGGGGGGGGGGCGAGTCATATCGCAGACTACCCCATTGAAATTATAAGGGGGTTGTTTTGAATGGTATTTGGGGTGGGGTGGCTCTTACTCTTTGGAGGGGGGTCCATGGCATTTAGGGATGTGCACCCTTGCTCTTGGTTGGATGGGCACCCCTGAGTAAACGAATCATTTGCTTTTCTATAACTTCTCCTTCCGCTTTCTCAAGACCACCAATAAATTTCTTGAGCACTATGAATAAATCTAGTTTATAACTGTACTGTAAAATTCAAAAGCGTGGGAATGTAAAAAAAAATTGTTAAATGAAGTAATTATTTTTTCATTATATGTTTATGCTTAAAATCGAAGAAAAAAAGGTAAGTGCATTATTAATAACACCATAACAATTAAAATTTACTATGCTATGCCTTGTTAAATTTACACTGCATTTTTTTGGATTGCACAATTTTTCTTGAAGAAATTATCTATTTATGTTAACAGCAATATAACAAGGCACATCAATTTTAGTAGTTGTTTTGCAGATATGTAATTAGGTAAGTAAATGCAGAGTTAAAACTTGAATTATGTCTTAAATGTTTTCTTAAAGTGACCTTCTTTTATATTATGCGATAATTTCGGTTTGCCGAAGGTGGGTACTTCGGTTAATTGATGTTCCACTGTATTTTTATAAAATATTAGACATTTTTTAAACGTTGATATTTAACTCAAAACGACTCATGAGGTTCCTAGGTACTGGAAGTATTGTTAATCTTTATTAACTATATGACGTTAATAGCATTACACCCAGTGATGCAAGTTTTACTAAACAGTGAAACATAGTTGAATTTTCTTGCCATAATTTCCACGTTCGAGGAGAAAAATCAACTTATTTCCGCTTTCTGGGGAATTATAATGATGTAGTACAATTTACAAAATCTTCAAGAAATCTTTACTATAATAAAAAAATTAGTTATATTTAGCTTTGTGAAGTGGATTTCAAGTAATCTGATTTAATTTTATCGCTCTCAATTTCTTGATAAACTAAACAAAGGTATTAGAGATTTCATTGTAAACTTGTCAATAAATAAACAATTATGTGCAGCATAATCAAAGGGGAATCGATTATTTGTGTTTTGTTATGTATCTGTCAATGAGAAACACATTTTTTAAAATCTGATAAAATTTTGACCTCGCGATTAAAAAAACCCAAAAAGAATTTTCAGTGCACCAGAGACGTTTTGAAACTTATTAGCTGCATGGGGAATGTCTCGAATACATATTAATATTTCCAAGGGGCCATCCACAAATGATGTTAAACTTTGAGAGGAGGAGAGGTGTTCGTAAATTTGTGACGATTTGAGGCAAGCAGGAAGAACGGTGATATCAAACATTTTTTACAACAATATATTAATGAAAAAATGCGTGATATGTGACAAGCAGGGGCGTACACCGGGGGGGGGGGGTTACCTGTGTGGGCCCAATATTGTAAAAAATTAGGGGTGAAATATGAGTAGGGACGACTTGGGGGGGAAATATGGTGGAGGTCCGTAAAAGTCATTCGTGACGGGCCCCAAAATTTCTGTGCACGTCCCTGGTGAAAAGTGGAGGGGTGAAAGTAAGGGGATGAGGGGATGCAATATGTTGTAAAAAAATTGACACAATTTATGAGCAACAACTAATGCAGCAGATAAGAACCGAAAGTAAAAACTACACAGAAATAAAGTATATGAAAGAAGGTATGTATAAAAATATGTTTGAACAAACTTATTCTATCATTTAAAAATTATTTTGCGTAGCTCTGTAGTTCAATTACACTTTACGAAACTGTCCTGTTACTTATTGTTCTGGTTTTTTTATTACGTTTAATAATTAAAAAAATAATTATAAAACTAAATATATTAAAGTAAATTGAATTAGGCAGCGTTATGAAACTAAAAAAAAAAGAAAATGTTTGTAGTCCTTTTGAACTAGCAAGCATGACGATATACTGCGCTTTAGACATTATAACTGGTCCATTCAAAAGTTGACATTATGCTTATTCACTACCTTAAAAACCTTCTCGCATGGCTAACATAATAAAACGAGCAGATGTGTGCATCACGACTTCCTTTTACTCCAATTTAATGTCATTTTCCCATTATTGGCAATTTTAATCTGATTCAATAGTTTACTCTCTAAATATCACCAACAGTGGCCAAATTGAAACCATATTTTCCAAAAACAGCTAAATTTGTCGCCAAGTTGGCGAAAAAATTGGCGACCAAAAGATTGGCGATATATCGCCAAGTGCCCGCCAAAATATAACACTACTTGAGTTTACATCGAAATTAACAATGATTTCCCCCCAAAAAGGGGCAAAAGACCCCCTTTGGAACATTCGAAATAACCGAAAGGGGAGGTGCATAACTAGACCCCACTAAGAGTCTACGTACCAAATTTCAACTTTCTAGGACATACCGTTCTTGAGTTATGCGACATACATACCCATATACGCACATACGCACACACGCACACATGCACATAAGCACATACATACGTACATACAGACGTCACGAGAAAAGTCATTGTAATTAACTCGGGATTCGTCAAAATGGATATTTCGCGTGTCTATACGTTCTTAGGCACTTATCTACGTGTGGTCGAGTCGGAAAAAAAACTCAACCTTCATTCGGGAGCAGGGCTGCCAGATTTAAGAACAGTAAATACGGGACAGGCTTCTAGAAGTGAAAAGAGGGGGGGGGGGATATTTTTGAGATTGAGTGCAATTACTTGTTATGGTGTACTTTTAAGGAGTAATAAACAACAATGTTTTTACAGCTTTCCGAAGATTCCACTCAGTATGTTTATGGGTGAGCACAATTTTGGAGGAACTATATCTCAGAGAATAAAGCAAGTAATAGAACAATGTTCAGTGTATAGATCGACGTTGATAGGAACAAGTGCTAACTAGTTTTTTACTTGCGTATGCTATAAGAGAAACAGTGCAATCGAAAATTTTTCTTGTTAAATGTGACTACTTTATTGAAAATTAGCCGTCTGCGGCGACCAGCTGGTCCGCCTTTTTACGCCATTCGCCTTCTTACGCCAGGGGTGCCGCCTTCGGCGGCAGCTTAAACAATTACGACGACATTAATCAATGTTTTTCTCTATAAATCAGTATTATCATTCGTTTTTTTACGCCAATGTTGCCGCCTTCGGCGGCGGCTTAAATAAATTTCGTGG
This sequence comes from Uloborus diversus, assembly GCF_026930045.1. NCBI lineage: Eukaryota > Metazoa > Arthropoda > Arachnida > Araneae > Uloboridae > Uloborus > Uloborus diversus. Next base: position 117,570,483 of record NC_072739.1, read on the forward strand.
CTGGTGTCAATAATCTATAGCTATCTATATCATTAATAATTTTAATAAAATATTTTCTGGATTTGTCTCCAGTTTCGTCGTTTGGAATATTTTTAAAGGAGGGGGAGGGGAGACACAAACGACGTACTCTTCATGCAAATTTTGTCGAAAAATAACAAAAAGCACTTCCACTTTTATGTGAAAGCATTGTTTTTTCAAAGTCATGGTTATGTGGGGGAGGGAGGGGGCATTGACATTCAATGTGCAAGCAGCCACCTACGGCGGCCGTTTGGCTAACTTGTCATTTACCTTTTTACTTCAAGTTTGCCGCCTTCGGCGGTTGTTTAAATAAATTTGGCAGCAGTATTAATCAATCCATCTCCATCTTTTTTTATGCCATTCACATTTTTTACGCCAAGATTGCCGCCTTCGGCGGCTATCTATCTTTACAATCAATCTCGCTGTTTTTATTGAATTAATGCTCACAACTATAAAAAGTAACGTAATATAGATACAGCGAAAGGTCCAGCTTGGGGGGGGGGGGGGGGGTGGAAAAAGAAATAAATGCAATCCCTAAATAAAACAAAAAAAAAAAAAAAAAGGAAAGAAAAAAAGCAAGCGCTGCCGAAAAAACACGTGGTCATCATGTCAGAAAATGTAGAAGTAAGCTATATAGTAAAAAAAAAAGATTAACATTGCTTGCGATTAAGATTCCATCGTAAATATCGAATCGAAACCCAAGTAGTGACGTCATAGGCATAAAAGATTGAAGAACGCTTTTTTCGACTGATGCGTGAAAGGACATGATGTGTTCAGCATTAAAAAAATTGTAAAAAAAAAAACTATTGCGTATTTTTAAGAACTTTTTTCTTCTGAAGAGGGCGAAATGTTTTTACTATTACCAACTTAAATTTCAGAAATGAGGCTTTGATACTTCTCTCAGGATGATATTAGAAAAAAATAAAACCCAGAAAAACATGCAAATTAAAGGTTTTTTCAAAAATTCATAAAAAATACAAAAATTGCTTTATCTTCAAAATTTTTTTGTTCATCATATTTAAAATTAAATTTCCGACACTATAGTACCAAAAATATTTGTCTGGCGCGAGTGGTTCGGGGTCTGTGAGGTTAAAAGTACTAAAAAGTGCTAAAAATCACATAAAACATTAAATAACTTTTTTTCTAATTAAAATATCAAAAATCGAAGCCCGAGGTGCACAACTTCAGCAAAAACTACACCTGTATACCAAATTTCATCTTTTTTGGCCTTACCGTTTTCCCGGGACGCGCGCCACACACACACACACACACAAACATCTTATTTTATTATATGTATAGATAGTAACGGAAGGAATCGTGGTGCAAAAATTATTTTTTAACGCCACACCAGCCAATGCGGAAATCTGAATGAGAAAGCCTCATCTGGCGTCAAAACAAAAACGTACGAACCAAATAAAAACGATAACAATTTTTGCATTTGCTACCAAATTATTTTCGCTTAGACCTTTTTTTCACGTGTTTTGTTATTTTTCCCCCTTAAAATAATGTCTCGTTTTATAAAATACTGTTATTAGTCAGAATACGGGACTTTAGCCGTCCCGTATGGATGTTCCCCGGGACGCGGAACAATTTTTCAAAATACGGGACTGTCCCTTGAAATCCGGGACAGAACAGTAAATACGGGGCAGGCTTCTAGGAGTGAAAGTGAAAAGGTGGGGTTGGGGGGGGGGGATATTTTTGAGGTTGAGGGCAATTACTGGATATGGTGTCTTTTCACGGCTTGCTTTCCGACGTAGAACGCTTCATGATGAATCTGAAAAATTCAATCATAACAAAGCATTAAACCTTACAAAATGTCGCCGATCAAAATATAAAAATCGTTTTCATTGCGATTGACGACGCATGCGCACAGATATATTTCCAACATAAGTCAATGAGCAAAGAGGAAGCAATCATTCAGCTCCTGATTAGAGGTGTGACATCGATGGCAAAACATCGATGTTAGAAATTAAAACATCGATGCTTCCAAACATCGATGTTTTAAAAGATCGATGTGTAACATATCAATGTATAACATACATTTTTAAATATACTACACTAGTTTTAGCAATACAAAAGAATACGTACCCGACGAATATATTGAAAATACTTGAACTTCAAATCATGACAATAATTTAATAAGAATAATTTCGCAACATCTTGGTATTATAGTAGGATAAAACTTGATAATAAGACAAGCACCGACTAATACAAACTAGTTATAGTAATAAGGAAATGAATCTAAAAAGAAATTTACATAAAAAAATCTAAGAAAAAGTGTATGATAGCACTTACCATCAGTTGAATGATGAGAAAAAGTTGTGCTAATTATTTTAAAATACAAAATTAATTCTAACAATTATTTTTAAGAGCATGAAATATGTGGTGTACTGTTAGTTAATAGTTAAATACAAATTGTAAGCAATAGAGGGACGACTTGTTAGTGGAAATCGATAAGTAACCCCGAATATTGGTGTTGACAGCTTGGAGCATGGAGTCTATATGGTTTCCAGTCATCTCCAGGGTTTGGAGAAAAAGAAGTTTGTTTACTTTGCCCCCCCCCAGAAGCGCATTTCTCTTTTCGCAGACTATCCCACCAGTAAGAAAAACATCTTTTTCCGATGGAACAGAAGTTGCCATCACTATAAAATACTTTAAAACAACTTTTACCAGCTCTGAATTTTTAAAGTTATAATTTTCACCGTAGTAACGTATAGGATTTTCCTTTAGTTTCAGAACTGGAGCCATGAAATAGACTGCAAGTTCTGGCTCCAGGCTACCAGTGTCAGGTTCTTCCAATAGCTTTGACCTCTTCCTCACTCTCTAGTTAATCTTCTACTATTTTGTAGTGATCTTCCCAAAAATCATCCTCCACACTGAAAAATTGATCTTATAAAATAGGTGCAAAATGATTTTTCTTTTGTTTTTTGGCAACTCCATAAGTAAACTTAATTACCTACCGAGAAAATTAGAGCAAATTTTATGATAATTTTCAATTAAAATGCAAAAACATCAACATCGAAAAAACATCGAAAGTAAAAAATCGATGTTAAAAACATCGATGTTTTAACAAAGACATCGATTTTTCCAAAACATCGACATCGATGTCGCACCCCTACTCCTGATGGTCTGCCGCCAAAACAAAAACCAAATTAAAACGAAAATAATATTTGCGTTTGCTAGCACGTGATTTTCTTATTGCTCTTTATTTGACATTTTTTGTTTTACTTAATTTTTTCTCTTAAATAATGTCTCGTTTTGCAAAATATTGTTATTAGCTAGAATAAGGGACTTTAGCCGTCCCGTATGGAAGTTCCCCGGGACGCGGGACAATTTTTCAAAATACGGGATCGTCCCTAGTATTCCCGGGCAACCCTGGTCCCAATTACATATAGTGTCGAGAGAAAAAAAATGATATAATGATGGAAAACTAACTAAAAGTTGGGGACCAGCATGCTTGCTTCAAAAACCAAACTCAACACAAATTATGCTATAAATTGTCGTTAATTTAAAAAAATCCGCATTCGTATCGTTTTCTGCTTTTTAAAAATACTGTCACCTCCCTTCAAAAAAACCATGTCTTCTGTACTTTTTCATTTTGTTTTAAGACGGCCATTGGCCATAACATTCCTTCATTATACATTTAACCATATTGTTAACTTTCTGCTGTATTTTTTTATTTTTAAATTTCTATTTTTCCAGGAATATCTCCGAATCTCTGCAAAATTCGGTGGCAAGAAATGCATATAAGAAACCTATATTTCAAAAAATTTAGAAGTAGCCGGCAGTTCGACGTTTCCACTTGCATAAGAGTTATCGGGATAACATGTAATTTTCAAATACCGGCCATTTTATTACTTCACCGTAAATAGATCGAAAAAAAAAGGTGATGAAACCAGAAATAGGTAAGTTTTGCTTGTAAGAATGCATAAAAATAAAATATTAATCATATTAATATGGGATTTTGTTGGAATAATAGCTTCTTTTAAGCTGATATAATTTCCCTTTCAAATTTTGAACAATTTCCTCTCCACTTAAATCGAAACAATAAACACCCAAAGTTATAAATTATTCCATTATTGACATTCGATTTCAGCTTCCCAATTCGTCTAAAGGTTCGACTGTCCGAATCTTCCCGCGCAATCGATTCGCAAGACGGAACGAATTATAAACTTCCAAGCAGACGAAAGCGATTTCCCTACTAACCATCTAAATTTCCCTACTCTCAGAGAATGCTAAAATCCCGTCCGGAATCTGGCAACAGTGTGACTGACGCTGTATAGAGAGTCTTTGCATATACATACATAACGTCTCCGTTGTTGCCGCAGAACTGCCATGACCTTGTGCGTGTGCTAAAAGTTATTTCTCATGCCTGCTTTCTTGTTTTTTGATGACATAAATTGTTTGCTGGTCGGTCTTGTTTGTTTTTTGTTTGGTATGTTTTTGTTTTTTCTTCCTTCTCTCTCTCTTTCTCTCCTGTACCCTCTTTTCTCTTTCTTTCGTACTATCCTTTGCGTAACCTTGTAATCGCATTTGAAAAAAAAAAGAAAAAGTAATTCTCTGTTCGCGTCGCTTGTTTGTCTGCCTGGCTTTTTGAATGAGTGGTTTGGCTATTGATAAATAAACAAAGATGTGTTCCTTTTCGAAAAATACTGCGCAGTCTGCAGTATTTGTTTTCACTCCATAATTGGTAGGCCGGCAATTGGAAATAGCATTCGACATGAGAAAAAGAGAACGGACGGCGTCTTATCCAAAGATCTTCAGCATTTAGAGCCAACTTATCGAAGGGGTGCCCACTAGGGGATTGGATGGGTATCTATGGCACAGATTGGGTTGTTGAAATTTTTAAGGGGTAGTTGTGTCAGAAAAAATTGATAGCTGTAAAGTTGATTTAATACACAAATTTAGATAGGCAAAGCAACATGTTACAGTTTTTTGTACACAGCACCTATTTTTTTAGCCGGAAACTTCTGACGCGAAACAAAGCAATTTGAAGTTTCGTGGTACAATTCGATAATGGACACTTTAGTTTCATTTCTGTAAAGCGCATTATTTATTCACAATCAAATACAGTTGAACTACCTTATAACGAACCATGATTTAATGAGAACCTGGATTTAGCGAGGAAATCAGAGATACTTGGTCGGTACAATGTTTAGTATGTAGGAGCGTAACTCGCTTTCAACGAGTAAACCCCACTTAAAGCGAGCAATATTTCTGTGATTCATAAAATTTCTGTTCAAAGTAAGTAATTCAACTAAGAACTAGTCGTGTGAGAATTTTATCACACCTAGGGTAACTGCACCAGTAACAGGTCAGTAACAGACAGTCGTAAGTTTGGATTTAAATAATAAGAATATAATTATACTAGTAAATTGGATGTTGCTGCGGTCCATGAATACGGTGCAACCATCAAGTGTTATCAGAGTAAATTTTATGAGCCAGTTGGTATTTACAAGGCAGTGGTGGAAGGATATGAACAGCCACCAAGAGGTCTGCCGGTGTTTCATGTTCATTTGAATTTTATAAGATTTTAGATCTAAAAATGAAGAACTTTCGCACATTTTGAAGAGAAAATGGGCTGTCCATTACTCATCCTTTCCTCGCCCTATCTGTTACTTGGTATCATCAGAATTGTCGGTGTCTGTCACTGGGGATCGAACCTTTTTACAAAATTGAGCAAATAAAAATAGAATTAACTAATTCAGAGGATCCAGAAGCAGCCAAACGTTAGATGAGATGTAGTAGCATGAGAAAAAAATAGTTTTAAAAGTCTAAATGCATGAAAGGACTCAGAAAATTGAATCCAACCTGAGAGCACTATTTTAAGAATGTCTGTTACAGGAGCCGTTACCCTACTTCCCTCAAAAAATGTTGAAAAAATTTTTAGTTGAAGATGTTATTTAGTTCTAATCAATCCATAATAATGTGTAACTCTTTCGTACCCAGTCTTTTATACTTAGAGTTTCATTCATGCTTAAATCAAGAAAAACTGCTTCACGGTGTACAGAAGAGTTGAACCTAAATATGGTTCTTGGATAAACTGTGATAAACTTCTGTCGAAATCTACACAGTACTTTTGGTCCTAGCTCGTCTTCTCCCAAACTAGGGAAAATGCGTTAATTAAAACGTTCTTCACATCCGTCATAACTTATCTTACTTACAGTAGAACTCCAATTATCCGTATCAGTTGGGAACGGATCCCATTCAGATAACCGAAAATTCGGAATGTTAGATTTTTCTGAAAAAGGGTCTATTTTAATCAATTAATGTATTAATGTTGAAAATGAGAGAAAAAAACTATTTTTCAAGAAAAAGAGAACTTTTAGTTAATAAACTAGAAGGGCAAAATTTCTCATGCTAAGTATACTTATACAAGTGCTGTATATTAGAACAGTATGTACTATCAGGCTTGACGAGAGACCATGTCAGTCTAGTCGGAAACTAGGGGCCCGGTGACACTGAGGAAAAAAAAAGGAAGAAAGTCAGAAAAGGGGGAGTTAATTTTTGTTTTCTAGTTCGTAGTTTTGATTTTTTTTTCTTCCTTTTTCCGCTTTTTTTCTTCCTTTTTCCCTCCCCCCCATTCGTTTTCTTTTTTTGGGGGGGGAGGGGACAGTGTCATAACTGACAAGGGGCCCGCCTTGGCTCTCTGCTGCCCTGTGTACTATAGTACTGTAATTAAATGTCATTGCTTTCTCATCATCTCGGTCAAGGTAAGCTGCCTGCTTGACTAACTTCACGGACAATAATAGCACGCGTAGATACAATCGTCATTTTGCGAATCGCAGTACGTTTCCACCATAATCCCCCCCCCCCGCAATTCTGAAAGCGATTCGGATAATCAGCAATTCTGATCGTTGGAGTTCGGATAATTGGATCTTTATTGTACTTATTGTCTGTTCTTGTGTCCTGTAGCGGTCTCAGATTGAACATTCCTTTAATCACTGTATAGCTTGCAATGCTGGATTTAAAGAAGAATAAACTAAAATAAACAAGTAAAAATTGTTCACTTTCACGCTTATAGTGGTGATGTCCCAAACCTGAAGTACGAAGTTTAAAATCAATTTTGGCTATGGTTTTGGGACGAAAAGTAAACCAGAAAATTCTTTATCTAAACAGAGTATTCGACTTGTCTCTCTCAAAGAGTTTTAAAAATTATTTTAGGACTAAGATATTAAACAAAAGTTAAACTTATCTACAATCGGTAACTCAACTTACATTTATTTCACACAGCAACGAAATTACTGCAGAAATACACTATACAAAGTAACAAAAATAAATAGGCAATTTGGTCAAATTTTCATAACGAATACGTCAGATCTCCATATTGTACGATAATATATCAACATGCTTCATAAGCTTCTATTTCATTTTTCTTTCCATTTGAATGCCTAGAGCAAAGTTGAAAGTTATTTTTCCTTTCAAAAATGATTTTAAAACTATAGTATTTATTATCAAAAAATAAAATTGCTACACTGGGGCGTATTGCTCTGACAGTCAGGCTTTTCGCTCCACTTCATAAGGTTAAATGCCTCACGTAAACATGAAAAAAAATCATAATAAGTAAAAGTAATATTAGTTAGATATAATGCAAATTATTATATGAGTATTAAATTAACTTTAACTTAACAAAAATGTCTCAAAAATTAAGAATTATCATGAAGCAATCTATACACTGTTCCCAGCAGTGATCTTCTATGCACTCCAAGCAGACTTTTATTCATTGTTTGACTAAGGTTCAGGTTTATCCGCAGGACTTTCACTTGCAGACTCTTCATTTGCCTTCTAAAAAAGGTTTGTTTCCTTTGGTCAAGTGTACTACTTTTTGTCACTGAAGTTAATAGAGTGAGCAAAAAAAAAAAAAAATAATAAATAAATAAAATAACACATATCCAGAAAATAGTTCCATTTTTCTAATAGTTATTTTCTAATTAATTTTGAAAATGTTTGGTTTTTCAAACAAATTTATAACGTTACAAATGATGAACTTAGACGCGTATTCCACTGGCGCACTGAATGCTTACACTCGCTGTCTACCACGTTTCCACGGCTATGGCACGGTGAACGGCAGTTCTTCATTTGTGATGTCATGCGCAGAAGTGTAAAGAATGAAATTGAGTGCGCACCTATTTAAATATATTTTTTTTTAACAGTAAACTTTGTCAAACTATTCAAAAAATTGTCAAATCCTATATTTTTACACATGCTCTTTCAGAAAAAAATACTTCAATAAAAATAAATTTCGGAAACGACCCCATTGATCATTTTTAAAAAACCTTTTTTTAAAAAAAATATTATCAAAATCTGCAGTCCTAAAATGAATTTTTCTTCTTTTTAAGGTAGGGGAAAGGCACTCTCTTTTCAATATTTTTCACTTTTATTATTATTATTATTATATATATATATATATATATATATATATATATATATTTATGACGAAAGCATCCCTACAGAGAATAAAATAAAGCTCCAAGCCGCTAAAAACCGTCAAAAATGCGTGGCCCATTGTTGTACCCCAACATCCCCATTTTCGATAAACGTTGAGAGCTTGTGAAAAATACGAAACATTTTAAGTCAACAAACTGACAAAGTTCATAACTGACAAACTACACTGTTAAAAAAATTTCCTGAAAATAACGGATTAAGTACCGGCAGCAAAGTTGCCGTAAATATTACGTTTCCGTTAAATTATTTTCCGTGACTTAACAGAAGTTCCATTAATCATTTCTCCGTTTAGTTCTGTTCTTCCATTTATAAATTTTCCGTGATTTAACGAAAATTCCATTTCTCTTCTTTCCGTTGATCTATTTTTCCGTTTTTAAATTTTTCGTTCATCTATTTTTCCGTTTTTAAATTTTCTGTATCTTTACAGAACTTTCGGTTCTTGATTTTTCGTTGCGCTATTTTTTCGTTTCTCATTTTTACATATTTTACTGAAATTTCATTCTCGTTTTTCTATTCTATGTTTAAAATAATATATATTATAAAAATAGTTAACCATTCAAAAACTATTATTTTTTTAATTTGTATTTATTACTTAAATATATTTTAAGTGAAATTTTTGCTTGATAACTTACCTTTCAAGCATCTATCTTGAAATTTGCACCTTCAGATGAATAAAAATAATCGAAAAGTACCAGCAAGGAAATTAGTGGATTTGAATATAACACCAATTTTTGATGCTGATACTGCTCGATATTTCTTTCCACATCTCCTCGTACATATTCTGGCATGGCATGGAAAAGCATACATGAAAAATAGAATATATTTTTTTTTGCAGAATGAGTCAAATAAAATACCATTAAAAACCGGTTGACTTTATCTTGGAATAATATACCTGATGGAGGGTACCGCATACCAATTTACTGTGTTTAAAAACAGAATCATTGACATACACGTGAAGAATTTTTTGCTCAGATGATGTATACCCCCCCCCCCCGGTGATTTCCGCGTTAGAGCAAAAACAGTAATTTTATAATAGTTCTATAAATTATAAATCAGCTACCATCGGAATTCTATCAAATGCATATTAACAAGAAAAATACATTTGTATATTAACATGTACAAAGATATTCTACAATACTTACATGTGACCAGCGGTGCTGAGTTTAAGTGTCTCCATTGCGTCTGTACAGAAGTAATCCAATAGCCTTTATTTTAAATGGATAACACGAGATTTTAAAACTATTCTCACCGCTAGAACACACAATATGACTAATGAACAGAATTGTTCGAAGTATTGAGCAAAATAATACACCGCAATAATATTCTAATACTGACTCAGTAAAACTCACATCAAATCATCAGGGCGATCAAAACACAGCTGCCTGTCTGAAAATGGCGCAAACATTTTTCCAAACTTACAAAGTCCAAAGGCGTAAAAACAATTTCGACATACGAGTATATTACTTCCCAGACATGAAATAGCAAGCTATCTATTTTGTCTTCGACATCTGAGTTGTTATTCTAAATAAGCTTTTAATTAAAAAATGTAACAGTGCGATTTAATAAGCACTATCAAAAAGCGATGTTAACTTGAAGGCTAATCAGGATACTAACAAAGTACAGCACAGCGGCAACCCTAGAAATGGAAAAATTCTGTTTTCGTTACTTCCTTTCGTGATATTTCTGTTTTTGGAAGGAAAAAATACGTTTTGAAGCATTACGGAAATATTCTGTTAAAATCAGTCAGAAAACTACCTGAACTTTCAGGTTTTTTTTAACAGTGTAGTAAAGCAAATCTGAACTTACCAGGTCTTGGAAAACAGTTTTAGTGGTCTGCCCAAAGGAGACTTTTGGCTCTTCCACGAGTGAATCGAATCACGCACAAAGAGCGACTAAATTATCTGAGGCATACAAAAACAATGGCAATCTCTGATGAAGTGTCTTAAACTACCTAAACGTTTACACTACCTGGTGATTTTTTTGGAGCTCGTAAGTTCGAAAAAATTGGCCACTAGAGAGCAAAATCATCGCTATGGCAACAGTGGCCCATTGTTTCCCCCCATGGCACATAGTTGTACCGTTTTACGGAGTTTGGTTTTAAACAAGTTTCTAGTTATATAGTATTTCGATTTATATACAACCTTAATACAGCAAGCCGCAAGATTTTTTTTCTTTTTGTTTTGTTTTGTTTCGTTTAAACAACATTTGGAATACGACTTCTTTTTTATTGTGCTTTTTAAATTATAGCGAACTAATTGAACGAAGGTATTTACATAATAGATGTTTTCTTTTTTTTTTAATCCATAATTCTTTTGAGAAAATTGATAAACCTAACATAAAACGGATGTAATGAGATGGAATGCAAACAGAAGTGAAGCTATAAATTGCGATCATTTGACGAAAATGTGGCGATGTACCAAATTTTACGCGAAAAATTAGATAACAATTCCATTCTGTTAGGCGATATTTAACGGCTAACGGTGAAGTTCTTCTCCGTAATCTCTGTAAAACCCTTTCCTGCATTAGCTAGCAGCTCTGTGGAAATCTCTCTGTGAAAGCATTTCACTCTTGGCAAAACTTGTTTTGACAAATTTTAATAGACAGTTAATGGCTTAATTGAATAAAAGTCGCAAAAAAAGTTTCATTTAAGCCTTTGTTCACAAAAATGTATTAGTGGCAAATCTTTTTATTTTATGATCATTAAATTATTTGATTTCATTACAAGTATACGATTGAGATAATTATGATAAGTGTTGTCTAATTGTCGACCGTCAAATTTAATTGAAAATTCAGGTGGTACCTCAATTTTATCTCATGTACTAGCCTGTATAATCAAAAATGTGGGTTGATTAAGCAATTTCTTATAATATTTTTTGTGTTGCCCCTGCGTTTTTACAGTCGCCAATCGTCTGAAGCATAATTTGAACTAGTTTTAAATAAAAATGAGTTTTAGTGTCAAAGTGTGAAAGAAAAGCTTTTGGAACTTAACGAGTCAAGCTGATTATGATGCTAAACTCCTCATATATCAAACTGAGTATTTAGATGCCGTGTTTCTGTGAAGAGTATTATAATAATTTAAAAAAAATCTCAAACAATTAGAATACAGCTAAATGAAAATAAATAAATAAATAAATAAATAAACGTAAGAAAAAAACCCAGGGGGGGGGCGTAAAGACACGCAATAGAAGTGAAATTTTTACTTTCTCTCTTTTTTTTATTATGTACTGTACCCGAACGTTTTCCCTTACGCCATGCTCTCGCTCTTTCTCCGCCTGTCTGACTTAGGCATATTTACAATAAAATTGTATATTTTATTGAAGAATGAAAATAGATTATATGCAGCGGGAAAAATAAGCAATACTCAAATTCTGCTTTTCAATTATTGCTGAAAACAATTAATAATAATTGTAGTTAGAAAGTTGTTAATAAAAGTTAACAAACTAATTTCTAGAATGAACTTCAGCAATGAGAATTACGCTTTTAAACTGATCTTTTTTTTTTTTTTTGAATCCAAGAAATCTTTGAAAACCTGCATTATTTGAAACGCTCAGCCCAAAATCTACAGATGTATGCTTGCATAAGTTCAGCTTGAACTAAATTTTTTTAATTTATTAACAAAACTAATCTTATAATTACTATTATTTTTCATTGCTTTTGGCAACAATTAAAAAGGGGAAATAACTTTACGATTAGGGTTGGTTGAGGTAAGTGGGTCACCTCCCTTAAAATGAAATATGGATAAAGTTTTCAAAATTTTTGCACTTATGTTGAATTTTATTACAGTAACTGGTTTTGCACATATTTGGGATTCGTGGAATTTTTTTCTGGGTCATAGCACTTAGTCAAAAAAAAAAAAAAAAGAAAAAAAAAAAATCTGATTTTTTTTTTTTTTTTTTTGCGAGTTTAAGCAACATTTTTCAAAAAAGTGTTTCCAGGTTAGTTTTTATTATAATTTTATGATAATTAATTGTTCCCGTTTAGTTTAACTAAAAGTTCATGCAGAAACAAGAATTTTTGTATAAAACATTATTAATAAGTGTTTAAGAGGAGGGGTCCCACTTATCCTGTAAATTTTTGCTATAAGGAGTTCGTGGGTCCCCTTACTATAGGGTAAGTGGGTCACCCTATAATAATGGGATTTCTAAATACAAATCAACTCTGATTAAATATTTGTATTAGTGAAATACAAGAACACTATGATGACCTAGTAAGAATTGATAGTTAAGCTACAAAAACTGCTAAGGCTGGTGATTATGAATTTATGAAACTTACGTAAAAGTAAACCATAAAGTATTATGTAGGCCTAATATGGGAAGTTGATGATACAAATTAAAAAAAAAAAAAAAAAAACTCGCAAGAACGAATAGAAATGGTAAGTTTTTATTGGCCTGGTGCAGAGGATGATGGGGAATTATTATTGAGGATGAAGTCCAGTATGATGATAGTTCTTCCTTAGCACACTTTAAACCAGACGCAACCATTTAGTGAATTTCTTTTTCAGGTTATAGTGTTGGTTAATTTACTGAAATCCACCTAAATCAACTGTAGTACGTTTATTGAACACACCTTTAAATGTTAAAAATAAAATATGTACATATAGGCTTTTAATAAATTTCACAGATGTAATTGTTTTGTTTTTTGTCTAAAATTTCTCTGTCATACATATTTAAAACACAGTACATATCTCGTAAATAGATGCGTTTACAAAAATTTTATCAAGTAAAACCTCCTTAAACCTTGTTTAGATATTTAAATTTTAATAAAAGGGGGTTACTTACCCCCTAACAAGGGGTAAGTTAGGCACCTATCTGATTTTATTAAAAATGCTATCTATAATATTTAATACATTATTTTAGAAAATAATAATGAACTTTAGTTCATTAATAATGTCCAAGATAAAATACGACAATAAGTTTCATTTTTTTGTTTTGTATAAACTTTTGTGTAAGATTTCCAAAACGAACAAAAGGGGTCCCGCTTTTCCCAACCAACCCTATTATTATTTTTCACTCTTTTGCGCAACAAGTTAAAAACAACTACGTCTCTTCCGTCACACAAAGAGTTTGCGGATCAGAATTTCAAAGCCTCGCATAAGTTTCACTTCAAAAGTTAAATTAATAGAGCTTTTAACTAAAAAATATGTGGGTCATAATATATATTTCGTATACCTATAATGAAATCAAATACTTTAATGATCATAAAATGAAGAGCTGTTCTACTCATATATTTTTGTGAAGAATAAATTTAATGTGTGTATAGTATTTCTTTTATTGCGATTAAGCCATTAACTCCCTATTAAAATTAGTTCAAATAAGTTTTGCTAACAGTGAAATGCTTTTAATGTGAGATTTCTGGGAAGCTGCGGGCTGATGAAGAAAATACAGATTTACAGAGACTGTAGATGATAATCTTGCCGTTACCTGTCAAACATCGCCTAACAGACTGGAAGTGTTATCTCATTTTTGGCGTAAAATTTGGTGCATCGCCATCGTTTCACCAAATGATCCTACTTTATGACTTTACTTTCGTTTGCATTTTATCTCAGTTCATCCGTTTTATTTTACACTTTTATAATAATTGCGTTAAAGAAAGAATGGTTTTAAGAAATCCACAATGCAAAATTGTTTGTTCAATTAGTCAACTCTATATCCTCAATGATTAAGCAATTAGAAGCTCAGACTAGTGTCATCTTTTATAACGTCCTACCTTCCTACAAATAAACTAATAAAGTAACCGATGGTGTAATCAAGCTGTTCAAGTTATACCAAGTTAGAGGGTATTCATTAGTTACGTAAGGGTCCCGAGGGGGAGGGGGTTGAAAAAATCTCTGCGTACTCTTACTTGAGAGGAAGGGAAGGCCAAACCCAGTCTTACGTAATATTTTCCAATTCTAAATTTTGTATTATAAATCGCGCGGTCAAGTGGTTTGGCAGGGATCCTATTTCATTTGCATCTGGAAGGTAAAAAACGCATTAGGATGAGCTGCTTTTTACTTACTTTACAAATTATGAATTGTGTAAAATATAATAAAAGAACTGCACTACGTATGGCATGTTTTATTTTTAATTAGTATCGCATCATATGCAAAAAACTATCGAAAAAAGAACATTCAGTCTAAATGATCTAAATTGATCTCTTTTAAATGTTTTAATTCATTTTCTTTGTAAGTAATTAAAAATTAGTCTATCATTATTTTAAAAGTTTGATTGTTTTGCATATGGTTTGACGGATTTATATTTAATATTATTTAAGAACAATCTGATAACTGATGAAAAATGTTATTTCAAATACTAGGTAATTATTTAATAATATAATGGTAATATGTAGTTGATAGCAATAAAATTATATAACTTACCTGTTCAAAAATAAAAATCTTTGATTTACGTCAAACTGGAAGTTTTAAGTGTAACTGATCCCTGTCTAACAACATCTTGTTGTTTTGAAAAACGAAATGGAATCTTACGTAAGAAAATTGGGGAGTTGTTTGAAAATCACCCTTCCCCCTGCACAAACTTAAAATACATTAATGTGCTATCCAAACAGTAAATTGAACAGTTAAGGCAAGAAAAGTGTCCTGTTGCGGACTCTACATTTGGACAAGATACTGTGAAATGGCTCACATACAGAAAGTAACGAAAAACTTTCTCTTATGTTTTGTTTCATTAAAAAAGTTTCAGTTAAGAGGAAACTGCAATATATTGCATGTGGCTCTGCTTTAGTTAAGGCTTAAGTGAGGCAACTTACTGCTTATTACGTAAGCGTTTATCTTCATTTTTCGGGTTGAACCATAATAAATACACATTGCACACTCGAGCAAGTGTGCTAAACTGATTTTGATTTACAGTTTCGAAGAAATCTCAGATTCAATGAGAGAATATCTACCTCCAGCTCGGTTATCGACTATTCCAGACTGATAAATCCATAACAAGGTCGAAACTGCGGTTTTCTGCTGTCGTAATCAGGCTGTTGAATTATTGCAAAAGTAGTTTTTTCATGTAGTTTTCAATATGTAAACAAATAAATAACGAAAAAATTTAAAACAATAAAAAATATAAGCAATTATTTTATGCTGTTTTCCTTTAAAACTAACCTACAAAATAGGGGATGATGTCTGGTATCTTATTTTCCTTTTTGAAGTGAGATTTTAAGGAGAGTCGGTTCCCTGTATACGCATAATGTTAAATTGTTAACCTTTATATATTATTATCTCAAAAAATTTTCAGGATAGACACTTACAATTTTCAGTGTTTTCAAGAAATTTCTTAGAGAATACTGAAGTGAAATTTTAAGGACATTCTGCTTATCTCACAAATTATAATATTTGTACCGATAGTTATTTTTAAATGAAAAAATAGTTTTTGGGTATGAAAACAGCTGTTTAGGAAAGATGAGAGTCCTAAAGCAAAATTTTCACTGCAGTATAATTATGAGCGAATAAATAAAATGTGTTGAAAATTTCACAGGATAATGTGAGGCAAAGTGAAATAAATCAGATAACTTGCTTTTTTCAAAATGAAAAAAATGGAAATTGTTCTCGAAATTACGGTTCATAAAGAAAGAACAATATATTTTTTGTAACTTAAGTTGAAATATAACTTAAGTTCAAATTTACTGCCAAAAATTTTTAATTTTTGGCAGTAAATTTGAAACCCCCAAAAAAGGTGAATGGTTTTCTCGTTTTTTCATGGGGCAAAGTCAAAAATAAAATATTCTTCTAGTAAAATATTTTCAATTCCATTATTAAAGATATTTCTGATCAAACATATTTTTAAAAAAAAGTAAATAAATAAATGATAAGGAAATGAAACAATAATCGAATTAGCAAAGATATAAATAAGTTAATAAGAAAAAATAAATTAGTTAATAAATTAGTGAATGAATAAGAAAATAAGCTAATGAATGAATAAATAAGTAAAGGAATTATTAAATGAAGGAATGTAAATGAAGTAATTAATATATGAATGCGAAAGTGATTTGATTAAATATTGAATTAGTAAATGAAACAATGTAAATTAAACATTATTTGAGAAATACGTTAATGATTTGATAAATGATTGAATAAGTAAAGGAAATGAACTATTTCACTTTACCCCATCCACTTTGCACCGCATGCACTTGACTAACTGTACAAAGGATTTAACATACAAATAACCATACTATTAAACAAATAAATATTGCACTGAATATTAGTAGGTCTCAATTAATACTTAAAATTTTAAAAACAAGAACTTTGTCGTTTAATAATAGCAAAAATAATTTTTGACTTATACGAAAATATTACAATATGAGTAACAATTTTTGAAAATTGCTTTTATTATCATATTATTTGATTTTCAGAGGTAATTTCTTCTCGACTGGAATAGACTACATGTGTTACTACATAGTTAAAATGTTACTAGATAATTGGCGCTAAAAGCAGAGTAGCTTTCACCATTTTACTTTGCCCCACATTCCTCTAATATGTGAAGTAGTTTTCTAGAAAAAAGAACATGATATTTTCAAAATGTATGTTTTAGAAAATCGCGTTTGAAAGTAAAATTGTTCGTAAATTTTAATACATTTCTGCCCTATTACTATTGAAATTGCGTTACGTTTAATCTACAAAAGAACATTAATTCGGTGATGTCAATGTTGCTTGAAAGCTCTTGATTTAATTATTTTAAAAATATTATTAAAAAAAAAAAACTGAAAAATTATTGGTTTCTTTTTAAAAGTTTTAAGGTACCAACTTACTTTTAAAAAATAATTACATTTACTAAATATATTTAATTAATTAAAAATATTTTTGCATTTCTTTTGTCCGTTTCTTCACATAACATCTTTAAACAGTACAGAAAATTCTCATACAGCCAAAATCGTAAATAAGCAAAGCATATGCATATTACTTACATAATTCTTCCAGCTTAGATGTTCACAAATTTTTCTCTAATCTTGGCTCATTCAAGAAACCGAATATAACACTTTTCTTATTTATATAAATAGATATAAAGCATCAAAAATATTTCTGTACTTATTTTATCTGTTTCCTCGTATACTATTTTCAATCAGTACATAAAATTGCAATTGAAACTCATAATTAGGCAAAGCATATACTTAATCGTTTACATAATTTTGCCAGCAAAGATGTTTGCAAATTTGTCTTTGACCCATTTAATACACAGAATGTAGCATTTCTCTTTTCATGAAAACTAATATAAATAATCAAAAGTATTTCCGTATTTCTTTAATTCGTTTTGGTCACATACAATTTGCAATTAGAAAAAAAATCGCAACAGAAACAAATCATCGTTAACCAAAGCATATGCTTATTATGTATATAAATCTTCCCGTGGGGATTTTTGTAAATTGGTCTCTGATCCTCATCCAATTAATGCACCGAGTATAACACCTCTCTTATTTAGGTAAACTAATATAAGTGATTTAAAACATTTCCGTATTTCTTGAATTTGTTTTGTCACATACCATTTGCAATTAGATTATGAAATGCCAATAAAAACAGAATCATCGTTAAACAAAATATTTGCTTACATTATTTACATAATTGTTTCAGCGTAGATTGTTACAAAGTCTCCATTTCGGCCCATTTAAGACACCAAATACTGCACATTTCTTAATAACGTATCAGCTATAGAAAATTGAAAATATTTCTGTATTTATTCCCCACTTACTATTTTTAAACATAACATAAAATTGCAGCAGAAACGAAATCATCAATAAGCAAAGCAAATGCTTTTTATTTACATCATTCTTCTACTTTAGATTTTCACAAACTTGTCTCGAATCTCGGCCCATTTATGAGACCGAATACAGCATTTCTCTTATTAATGTACACAAATATGAAAAATTAAAAATATTTCTGTATTTTTTTATGTGCTTTCTCAGTTACTATTTTGAATTATTATATAAAATATTTTTAGAAAAAAAATCATTGTTAAGCAAAGTGTATGCTTATTATTTATATAATATTTTTCTGCGAAGATTTTCACAAATTTGTCTCTAATCTCGCCCTTTTAAGGCTATGAATATAACACCTCTCTTATTAATGTAATCAAAGTATAAATAATTAAAAGTCGGTCTGTACTTCTTTGATCTGCTTTCTTGTACGCTGTTTTCCATCAGAACATGAAATTTTAAGAGAAACAAAATTATCGTTAAGCAAAGCATATGCTTATTATTTACTTAATTCTTCCAGCGAAGATGTTTACAAATTTGTCTCCGATCTCGACCCATTTAAGACACCGAATACAACACCTCACATACAAGACCTCACACCTCAACTTAATGTAATTACCTCGGTAAGGCGCCGAACGGTCCGGAGACTTTCGATTTCCTAGCTACGGATGTAAAACCCACTTTCCCTTAGGTCCGTGCATGCAGGGGAAATGTGTATTAGGGTGCCATTTTAGAGATGGGGATTGTTTGTTTCCTTACAAGTCATCTTCTTCTAATTGAAAATAAAAAGAAAAATATTCCTCGGATGAGAGAATTTGAATGATGATGTTATCTTTTAAAATGCGAATGTGTTTTTTTTTTTCTCCGATTTTTTAATGAAAATAAGTAGAAACTATTTTTCCTGTAAGAACATTTGTATTATAACGTTATTTGAAAAACTAGAATTATTTTATTCTTTCTTGGCTTTTTAATGGAAAAAAAAGTAGAAACATATTCCTTCAATAAGAAAATTTGCCATATGATGTTATTTTGAAAATACGATTTTTTAAATTATTTCTTAGCTTTGTGAATGTAAAAAGAAAAGTACTGTTCCGATAAGAAAATTTGTATTACGTTGCAGTTTTGAAAATGAAAATTTGTTTTTTCGTTCTCTGATTTTCAAGTGAAAAAGAAGCAGAAAAATATTTTTCGAGCAAGGAAATTTTTATTACAATGTTATTAGAAAAAATAAAATAATTTTATTCTTTCTCATCCTTTAAACGAAAAATAAGTAGAAAAATATATATAAACAGAAAATTTGCCATAAGATGTTATTTTAAAAATACGGATTTTCAGATTATTTCTTAACTTTGTGAATGAAACTAAGAAGAAAAATGTTGCTCCGATAAAAAAATTTGTATTACGTTGCTACTTTGGAAATGTAAAATTTGTTTTTTCGTTCTCTGATTTTCAAATGAAAAAGAAGCAGAAAAATAATTTTCCAGGGAGAAAATTTGTATTACAATGTTATTAGATAAAAATAAAATAATTTTATTCTTTCTCATCCTTTAAACGAAAAAATAAGCAGAAAAATATATATAAGTAGAAAATTTGCCATAAGATGTTATTTTAAAAATACGGTTTTTTAGATTATTTCTTAGCTTTGTGAATGAAAGTAAGAAGAAAAGTGTTGCTCCGATAAGAAAAATTGTATTACGTTGCTACTTTGGAAATGGAAAATTTGTTTTTTTCCTTCTCAGAATTTTAAATAAAAAAGAGGTAGAAAAATATTTTTCCGGTAAGAAAATTTGTATTGCAATGTCATTAGAAAAATTAAATTTTTTTTTAATTTTTTTTCTCCGCTTTTTAACTGAAAAATAAGCAGAAAAGTATTCCCTCAATAAGAAAAAAATGATATATGATTTTTCAATTTTTTTCTCAGCTTTATAAATAAAAGTAAGAAGAAAAATATTCTTCCGGTAAGAAAATTTGTATTACGTTGCTATTTTGATAATGCAAATTTTTTTGCTTTCTCAGATTTTCAAATGAAAAATAAGAAGAAACATATTTTTTCAAAAATAAACTTGTCTTATGATGTCATTAGAAAAATTGATATTTGTTTATTCTTTTTCACATTTTTCAATGATAAATAAGCAGAAAAATATTGCCTCAGTAATAAAATTTGCTGTGCTGTTATTTTGAAAATATGATTTTTCATATTCTTTCTCTCCTTTTTGAATGAAAATATAAAGGAAAATATTCTTCCGGAATGAAAATTCATATTGCGTTGCTGTTTTAGAAATACGAATTTGTTTTTTCTTTCTCAGATTTTTTTAATAAAAAATAAGAAGAAAAATATTTTAAACGCGGGGAAGTATATACAACAATGTCATTTTAAATGTGGGAACTATTAGTTGCCTTACACGATTACACACAAAAATCATGTTTGTCCTTTACTTATAAGTAAAAATTAACGCGAAATGAACTCTATATTAGGGATAAATGTGTATTACCATGTAGAAAAATGATTGCTTCATCTGTGTCACTCCTTAATTTAATACAAAAAGTCTATACTTCCTGTGGTTTCCGCATTAAATGTTATTCTTTACTATAATTTACAATGGGGAGCTTACGATTGGCAGATTCGATCTGGCCCTCTGATTCTTAGAGTTACAACATAATTTTTACAATGAGGTTTACCGGGTTTATGAAGGAAAAAAAACAAGGTTGTATTTGTCCTATTAGATCTCATCTTTATATACAACATGTTTACCAAAACTCCCACATTTAAGACCTTCAGTTGTAAATTTCAATGTTTTTAAAAATCACATCACGAGATTTTAAAAACTTTCACCAATGTAAACTATTTTTTTTAATAAACTGCTTACTGCAAAATTTTATGTTTATATATAATGCTTGAGTAAAGTTTTGTTAAAACAATTTCTCAGCTTTGATATTTATTTGATTTAACCTTAGAAAGAATAAGTAAAATGTGAATAGATGTCTTGTTTGCATATCTTTTTATACCTAGTACAATTTAGTACAATGTTTACATCATGTTTTCTGTATTTTCAAGGAACTGTATCTCTTCAAATTCGAATTTGTCCTGGCATACTTGACTTGTTGAATAATTTATTTATGTTTTGTTTGGTTTAAATGATTCTGTGTGTTGTTGACTCGGGAGAGGCAACTTAATGGCAACAAATGCAGCATGGCATTCAATTTTATCCAGATGACGCTCCTCGTTAATTAGCTTTGCTAATTGCTTTTGTTACACAATGCATCATTACGACATGGTATTTGTTTTAATTACTATTGTGTATCTAAATTAACATCCTATACTTCAAGTTATTGCAATTGTATTCATCGTTACAAATTAATCTGTAATTTAGATGAATAGCAGTTACTCTTAAGCAGATGGACAATAAGTGATTTAATGTAATTTAAAGTCATGTGTCACAAATTAATCTGTAATTTAGATGAATAGCAGTTACTCTTAAGCATATGGACAATAAGTGATTTAATGTAATTTAAAGTCATATGTCACATTAATCTGTAATTTAGATGACTAGCAATTACTTTTAAACATATGGACAATAAGTGATTCAATGTAATTTCAAGTCATATGTCACAAATTAATCTGTAATTTAGATAAACAGCAGTTACTCTTAAGCAGATGCACAATAAGCGATTTAATGTAATTTAAAGTCATATACCAGAAACTAATCTGTAATTTAGATGAATAGCAGTAACTCTTAAACAGATGGACAATAATTGATTTAAGTTAATTTAAAGTCATACGGCACAAGTTTGTAGAAAGCATTTTAATCACTTATTTTGTGACTTGCTATGTGCTCTTTATGTAACTCATGCAAGCGGTGTTTTTTGAGAAAAGTGGCAAATTTAACGTGATGAAAATCAATTAGTTTAAAGAGTTGGGAATAACTCATTATTGGAAATCAACCATACTTTCGATTTTAATACAGATTGGCTTGTAACTGTTAAACAAATGAAAAATAAATTATTCGGTGTAATTTAGAGTCATATATACCAAATTTGTAGAAACCAATTTAAATACTTGTTTTGAAGCTGTTGTTTATGCTTTTTACCGTTCATGAAAACGGAGCTATTTGACAAAAATAGCGAAACTAAATTTATAAAAAATGATTAATAATAATAACAATAATTTTAAAGAGTTGGGTGTTGCTTTTAATTGTAAATTAACCATACTTTCGGTTTTAATTCAGCTAGACTTGCAACTGTTAAGCTGCTGGATAATGCGTGATTTGGTATAATTTAAACTCTTGTGGCGCAAATTTGTTGAAAAAATGTTAAATACTTGTTTCGGAGCTGTTACGCACTCTTTTTACATTTCATGCACGCGGAGTCATTTGACAAAAATGGTAAATTTAAATTGATGAGAAGAAAAAAGTTTTAAGATTTGAGAATCGCTGATCATTGAAAATTAACCATACTTTTGGTTTTATTCAGGTAGGATAGCCTCTTTCTTTGGACATTGCTTTACGTTCCATGGTTAGGAAACATGATTTGCATCTGCTATATTTCTTTCTTCCTTGCACCTTTGTAATACGCTTTTGTGATAATCTCCAGTTATGTAAGCATAAAGAAGGCACTTCAGTTAATTGCGTATTTTTTGCATTTGAATTTCCGCATCAAATTTTTGCTAATTTATCGAAACATTTCAAAAAACAATTATAAACGTGTTTACCTTAGTTGATTAGAACAAGTACTGCTTCCTAAATTGATTTCTTCTAAATTATTTGGATTTATTTCGGATGTAAAACTTTGTCGGAGACGTGGTTCACTTTTGGCAGCAAGCATTTTGACAGTTGACTGTTTCTTAGCTATCTTTAATTGATTGAAAACATGATAAACACTCGTTTGATGTACCTTTAAATCATATGGGCTAGTGTTTGTACCACTGTATATTTTTTAGCATATATGACTAAAAAAAAAAACTTTAGAATGCATAAAGCTGCTCTCTTCAGGAAAAGTTATAATGCCAGTTTTCTGGCTTTTATTTTACAAAATAAAATGGCAACACTGGACTAAGTGAAGTTGATGTTTCTATAATTTTGTAATCACCGTTTTTAAACTACTGTTGAATGCTTATTTAGTCGTTTTAACGTCTCGATTCACGTTGTAATAGTCAATACAATATAATAAATTGTAGAAATCGTGTGATGATAAGGAAAAAATGAATGAAGTTTAAACTTATAGAAATTTTATTTTTCCATCAAAAGATGCATTACTTTTGTCAAAATATTTTCACGC
This sequence comes from Uloborus diversus, assembly GCF_026930045.1. Taxonomy (NCBI): domain Eukaryota; kingdom Metazoa; phylum Arthropoda; class Arachnida; order Araneae; family Uloboridae; genus Uloborus; species Uloborus diversus. Next base: position 117,593,892 of record NC_072739.1, read on the forward strand.
CACATTACTCCAGCGAGAGTATAATATATAACTATATTATATTTTAGTCATTTTTCTTAAATTTTAAGTCAGTTGCTGCAATGGTATTTTAAAAATATGAATGAGCAGTAAAAGTAGAAACATTGTGGATCAAGTTATCCTAAAAGACAGTAATGTTTGCTCTTAATTTAAAAGATTTTTTGTATATACATATAAATAATCGGACTGTTTTTTGCTTTACCCCAAACGAGTATCTGCGTAAGTTGTTCAAGAATTTGATTATTATTTCCCTTTATTACTTTAGTTGCGGCACATTAATTTATCAATGCCACTCTCTGTTTCAACTATTTTTTACAGTTGAAACGAAGCAATCGTGATGGTAAGTTGATACTGATAATGTTACTAGATTATTAATTGGTTAATATATTTGCCTTTATGGTGAATAATTCTGTAGAAATTTTTCTAAAAGGTAAGTTAATAAATAATTTACGCATTACTTATCAAAAAATTGTATTCGTTGCCATTTTGTTATAATTAGCTTTAAAGAGCATATTTTATTTGCTTCAACCAACCTTCAATAAAAGGTAAAACGTCTTCTTTGATTATAAATATGACATGTTATGATAAAGTTAATTTTGCTGAAAAATTAATTTTTAGAAATATCTGTATTTATGTTTGAATATACAATCATTTGTGACCTATTTTACATGCTTTTAAGAGATTATTCGTTCGTTGATGATAAGATACCATAGGACGAACAACTGAAAAGATAAATTGTATAAAAACTGTATCCTGGCCTTGTGGATATCTTTCTTTACGTTGTGTGAAATTACTGTTACTGATTTGCCTCCAATTCTGACTGAATAGGCGTTTGCTTTCAGAAAACACATTTGTCGTGGTTAGAATTAAAAAGGCGTAAGTCAGTGATGCCCATCCTTTTTTTCACCATAGGGCCTCATCTCATATTAAAATGAGTCTTGCGGGCCAGAACACATGCATTTTTTAAAAAAATATTTTAAATAACATGAGAAAACATAGATGAGCAAAGAAAATTATAAATCAATAATTTTTGTTTTCATTACTTGATGCTCCTTTTATTAATTACATCTGTTTTCCAGGAACCAATTTGTGACTATTCGTCTTGAAATTCGTGAGAATGTGACTGATAGTGGTTTTGAAATTGTAATATTAAACAAAACAACGCGTCACTTAGGTCAGCTTTCCGTGCCGTAAGCTGGGCACCACTGGCATAAGTTATCGTGGCATGATTTCGGTAATTAAATATTTTTTATAAACATCTTGGAAAAAATCAGGACTACATAAATTTTAATTTTAAGAGAAGAATTTGTATTTAAACATATTCATTATTTATTTATTATAATGGGTTTTTTTAAATATTTTTTTATCATGCATCAACTTTCATTAAAAGTTACTTGTAACTTGCTTTTAAGCACAATAGGACCTCGTTTATCCGCACACCGTTCATCCGGATTTCTGGATTATCCGGATCAAATTTGTAGCATTTATACTAATTTTAATTTCACATGGATAATTTTAAACTATAATTATAAAAATGCAAGTGCACTAAACATTCGATTTCCGTTTTTATTTATTAATGATAAAGCTTTCGGGTGACCATGCTTCCTTCAAACACCAACCCTGTTTTAAGCAGAAGACAATGGACCAATTATTTGTTCAGAGATGGTGAGAAATGGAATTAATATTTTTTTATGTCTTCTAATTAAATCTAATCTAATCTAATCTATTTTTCTATGTCTTATGTGATTCTATATAATTTCAATGAAAACATTATATTTTTTATCGTAATGAGTAGTTAGTCTGCGTATTTACGGTAGACGAACATCCTAAATATTTTTTTCTTCAATATTCATTGCACCTTTCTAAAACTGAAAATGGTTATTTAATAACACATAAGTAACACATTTGGACTATATCTTTGAAAGAATTGTTTCAGATGTTTTATTTAGTAAAAAGCCATTTTTTTTCCATCAAAACTAACGTTTTCTTAATACTTCCAGTGCATTCACTTTTTAATAAAATTTTTCCAAAATCTGTGTCTATTTCTTTATTAGATACCAGAGAATAAAATGAAACTCCAATTTGATAATAATTAACTAAAAACAGGTTTAATGGGTAAATTTTTGAAATTATTTCCCGAAAAACGTGGTTTTTGCTCCCTAACTTAAATTGAACATAATTTCGGAACCACATATAGCAGATACATTAGCGGTTTGTATCAAAGTGATATATTAAATTACCATTTTTGAAAAGCTTCTCATGCATAAATTATATATATATATATATATATATATATATATATATATATATATATATATATATATATATATATATATATATATATATATATATATATATATATTGCTAAAACTGTTGGCGTAAGTAAAAATTTTAAAAACGTGGTTATGAAAAAAATCAAGAAAGAAAAAAATATTTCAATCAATGCTTTTGAATTCATTAAATTTTCTCTTGTTTTGTCAATAATTTATCATTTTTTTTCTTTTTTTTTTGGGGGGGGGGGGATTTATATAAAAAAATGTTGCGACTCTCTAATGTTCCCCAAGGTTATACTGAACCTTTAAATGACTCAAAAAAAAAAAAAAAAAAACATTCTAAAATTTTTGATCGACTTACTGAAAAAAAGTGATGTAAAGGCAAGGACTGATATGAGTGACTGATGCTCCTACTAGAAGACAATTTTGGCTGAAGATTCTATCAGCAACATTGAAACTGACTTGTGTCAATGTCACTCCCACCTGAATAGTAGTTTCAGTTAATGGACAATTTTCGTGTATATATAGTGGACAATATGTTTATATTTTGATACATATATTGATACATTCAATAAAAATAATTTAAAGGAACTCAAATCTAAGCTTAAGTCAATTCGTACAAAAAATCACTTATGTCACTGTAATTTTAACCCATTCATTAATTATTTTAGATAAATCTTTATCTTAATATAAGTGCTTTCGATCCATGACAACATGACAAATATATTTAAAAAAAATGATTTTCCTCCAGAACATTAAATTTACAAATTGAAAGCATTAAGAAATTTATTACCAGTTGTCACTAAAATATCAAATGTATTTGAAGATTCAACATAGATTATCGATCTGAAATGTTTGAGGAAAACGACAAGCATTTCTCTTTGAATTCTTACAAGATTGTGTCTTAATTTGTACCATTTTGATGTATTTATGTTGTTAAAAGCATTTTTGTTATCACAAATCAGTAGACAAATATTGCTCGAGGAAAAACTTCTGCAAGCATTGTTAAATAATGTTAAATTATTTTCCTTGAAATCTATTCATGTAAAAGACAGGGAGAGAGACCTATAAGTTTGCTTGATTGTACTGCCAAGAACCTGTTTGGAAAAAAAATCCTACTTCTCTGTGGCCTCCTAAAAGAAGCAACTATTGCTGAAATCCATGCATGGCCGGGGCATTTTTACGAATATATTTACACTTCATTTCCAAAATTTAAAATTTTCCTTTTAATTTACATATATTTAAACATAAAGAATCATTAAGTATCATGATATGAAGAATTATCTTTCGGAAAAAACAATTTTGCGCTTAAAAATTGATTTATACGTGTTACGGCCACGGCTGTACGTTCACATTTGAACATTCAAAAGGTTGAATTAAAAAAAAAAATCAAATGTAATAATTTAAAAATCTAATTGCTTTAATACTCACTTTCCACAAAGGCTTACTTTTTATTTATGACACTAAATTTGAAATTTAGTTTCATTAGGTTTATAGCCCTATTCCGATTTACAATGTATGAAATACATGTGTTTTGGTGCTAAAAATATCTCCGCATACATGTAGTATTTTTTGTACACATTTAGCTTTTGTCGGATGTCCTTTCATCCATAAGCCCATTACTTTTTGCATTGAAAAAGGCGTTCCCTGTAACACCGAAACACGTGTCTGCTGTAATGGGCAATTTGTGCTTTTTTTGACGTTGTTTTTTCTTACTTTAGATTTATACATTGTACATGCATTCTTTCAGTTTGTGTAAAAGCTACGGGGCAATTAACCTGACCCAATTCCTTATTCTGGCACACGTATGGATGACACTCTGAATTCAAGGTGTGAAGCCTGTCCCATAAAAATCGTCCATGAAGGCTTCCTCTCTCCCTTCTCTTCAAGAGCCTTCTTATATATATTAATATTATAAAAAGAGAGAGAGGACTTTTGTGTGTTTATATTTTCGAGGTAATTTCCGGAATCATTGCAACTATTTGAAAAATTCTTTCAGTGCAGGAAAAGTGCATTCGCGCTGAGTGACATAGGCTATAAATTATGTATATATGTATTTATACTAAGTTTTTAAACTAATAGTTTATCTTCGCTACCAGTTTATGTTTCTTATGATTTTGTTCTTGTGTACGTAAATACCATAACCGATGGTCTCTCATTCTCAAAGACAGAATGCGTGAAGGCTCTCACCGAATTAAATGATGGGAGATGGAGATAAGTGAGGGAAAAAAATTCACTGTCAGCCTTAGAACCGCCAAACGCTTTGCATGTATTTTAGGCTGCAGAAGATAGGGTATATAGGATTCTACTAGCCCTGGTCATTGAAAATCATTATTTAGAGTCACTGAATATTTATGCTTAAAAATTTATTTAAAATTTATTTAAATGAAATTTAACCAAGATTCGCTTTGGGCGAATTATTTTTCAAATTCAAGTAGTGCAAACAGATGATAACAATCTGTGTTTCTCAAACTTGTCATTTTGTATGCATTTCGGGCTATCCTTTAATGATTTTTATTCATGCTAAAATCGAAATGAGAACATCTGTTAATGAGTTCACTTAAGTACATTTTAATTCTCAACTGAAAGAGTAATTGCACATAGTTACCGTCCATTCAAAGTTAAGAGTTAAAATGACAACGAACAAAAGGCATTGGGTAGAAAAAAATTTAACAAAGCAGGTGAAGAAATAAATAAAAGTAATTTGTTGAAATATTCTCCATGATGAGTATATTTAAGCATGTAAAAACGATGTAATTATTTAACACAGTTCACAAATATCCTATCAGAAAGAAATTGTTTTAAAAAATAATAATGGAGGCATGTAAAATGCAAGTTTTCAGAACAAAACAAATATGAGTGGTTGAAAGGCACTCCGGAATTGAGAAAGACACACCTCTAATTGAAGAATATACAATTTTCATCCTAACAGCGAATCGGAATTAAGTCACATAAGATGTCATTTGTAACATTTTCATGGTCCTGATCATGGACTTGGTCTGATAGACGACGGCAAACCTTGAGAGAAAAAAAAAACATTAGTTGATACGTGTAACTTTCTGACTTGGCTCCTAAACTCAGAGATTTTTTTTAACTATTTTAACTTTTATTTCAGCTTTTAGATCCTATTGCTTTATGGCACACATTTAAAAAATATCTCTATGACGACATATTTCAAGGAGAGCGTCAGCAGAAATTCTTTGATTGTCGTTCAATGTCAAGCGACATAAAAATAAAAGGCTAAATTTTTTAATTAAAGGGAAACTCAATAGGGGACTTTTGTTTAGGGGACCACCTATGTAGAGAACAATTCCATTGAAACATGATTGGTACATGAAATCCAGTTTAACACAAATTAATGTTGATCGGCATACCCGGTGAACTGGAAAAAAATAACAAATTCAACACTATCAAAAAAATAATCAACATGCTTTTGCGAAGTTTTTTATATGGAAATGCCGAGACTTTACTAAGAGACATAAAAACTGACCATTCCACATTTCAACTACTTTGTATTTCTCTCCCAGAAAGTCTCAGTATGTTCAACAAGAAAAAACGGGAAATTGGGAGAACTTCTTCAATAGTGTGTCTCATAATGTAGGACGAATGTTCGATGTGCCACCGCTCTGCTGTGGAAGGCGTAGATCGAACCCTAAAAGGCCAAAAAGGTTCAGACAAAGATATGAGAGCTGTCAAATTCCCTTCGTATACAACGGTGATTTTCAGCAAACTCTTTCTGTGGTACTCTTGAGGAACCCGTGCAGATATATTCCGAGCCTTATTAAAGTCGTCTCCTTGTAGGAGCCCTTTGCAATCTCTGTATCTTAAAAACAACTATAGAGTTCGTTTAAGAGATGGTGGTAAGCATTACTAGAATCTTTTATTACAAGTAAGTACAGTCATCCCTCGTTTATCGCGGTTAATTCGTTCCAGACTTTTCCGCGATAACTGATTTCCGCGAAATAGGATTCTGTACATATTTTTATAATTAGAGCCCATAAAACTTACTTACGGCAATTTAAAATAGGTTTTTATCATAGTTAGAGCCCTTTAGACATGAAACAGCACCCTTAGTCACCATTACATTTGTATTACTTAATGTATTGCACAAAATATGAGAAAATTAGATATGTTAGATGTAATCGATGTCAGATTGTTAATGATTGGGAAATAAACTACACACACACGTAGTTCCTGCACACTACTACTAATCTGTGAAAAACCCTCAACTTGTTCGATGATAAATCAATTGCCCGTCAGTGACCGTAGGTACCCCCGTTCTTCCTCTACATTTACGTATACAACTTAAAAAGCTAGTACATTGCTGAGTACCATTTACAGATGTATTTATCCCCTAGTAATAATACAGTGATTTATTCTTTCCAGTTGGTGCTTAACGGTTAAAATGAGATTGCGATTCCCTACTTTTTTCGGCGATTTTATACCTCCACTCCCTCAACTAGTACATTTAACCCCTCAGACCTTACTTAAAAGCTTACATTACTTAAAAGACATATACTTTGTTATTCTTTTGTAGAAAAAAGTTAACACGAGCGCATTAAAAAGGCTAATTACTATATTTGAAAAAAAAAAAAACATAGAAAAAACCGCGATGTAGTGAAGCCGCGAAAGTCGAAGCGCGAAGTAGCGAGGGACGACTGTAAAGGGAAAATACCTAGAAAAATATATCTTATCCGAAAAGATGAGTTGGGAAATTCTCTGTAAATGATACAATTCTCAATGTTTCTTTTCATACTAAACTTGTCAAAGAAATTTTATGTGAATGTGCGAGAGGGCTATAGTTTTTGCTAGCAACGCTGTGTATCATCCATATGTATTCCTTAATTCCCTTCACTCCTCAGGACTTCTCTTCATGCTTTTAAAAACAATAAATTTTCGCGTAACTTTAATTTGTCTTATCAATGCAGTGGAATTTGATTCCAGTTAAATCCACTACGGAATAATGATTTACTGTATTGTTCTTACAGCACCAGCAGCAGATCAGTTGGTTCATTTTCTTTGCTTCCCAATGAACCCTGTATGTTGCCTTTTGCAATTTAAGTGATTTCAATTTCCATTGAAATTTTTTTATGCCATTACCATCATCAAACCTGAAGTTCAAATGTACACTCTACAATATGTAAAACAATGTTACATACGGGAAGATTGTATTGTTCAGTGAGAATTATATATTAGTCACTCTTAATAAGGAAATTTGCTAAATCAAGTTGTTTCAAAACTCATAAAAAAATATTGCTTACTATTAATTTCAAATTAAAAAGCACCTTTGGGATATTTATTTAAGGTACATGTATAAAATGTATTTAAGGTAGATAATTTTTTAACCCGAACTAGGTCGGGACGGGCCGCTAGTTAGTAAATATAAAACGGCCGTTCCACATGCAACTTTCCTTGTCTTGAAGTGATTTGAAATCTGTAACAACGTTTCTGATATGTTTTTTTAAAAAATTCAGTTGTACACTAGACCAGGAGCTGACTGAGAAACAAACTGGTTATGAGGTTCATTGAAAATTTTTGCGTGAGTTGAAATACTCCTATAACATATCAGTTACCGCTCCTGCTGAGCAGTCCAGGCACATCATTTGGAGGGGGGGGGGTCAGTTGCTCCCTCCTTCCCTGATTTTGGAAAATGAATTTTGATTGAGGGTATGTCCCTCACCATTCCCCCCCCCCCCACGCGTCCTGGAAAAATTAGAAATGTCTGGGCTCGTCGATTCAAACTTTTCACGGGGAGGGGCGGGTCAAAATTAATTTTAATAATACCTATTACAGCTACGGCTATCTATCTCTTGAAGGGGGTCAGGTAATATGTTTTTTAAAAACATTGTGTCCCCCTTAAAATGTTGTGAAGTACTCCTTCAAACACGGCAAATAAGATGAATATCTCTCTAAAATAACCTCTGAAATTTCAATGAACCTAATCACATAATAATTGTTTTGCAATATATATGTTTATTCATCTATGTAATAAAATAATTGTACAGGCATTACATTATTTTCATGGCAGGAATGTCCAGTTTTGAGCAGAATAAAAGGCTAAATATCTTTAAGAAATCTAATTTCAAATCTGAAGAATTCTTCAGAAACTCTGTAGAATATCTGCAGACTGCCCGGTCTCTTAACCGCTCAGACAGACTGGGCGATAACTGATCGGCTATATGAGTGCTCTCTTATCCTGCAAAAATGTTTATTGTAGAGAAAAGTGGGGCAAAGTGAAATGGTTAAATGTTTATTCTTTTTCTTGCACCACTTATCTGAAAATATTTTATTTATGCAGTAAGTCAGGAAAAAGTTATCTCTAAAGATGAAAGCATGTGGTAATACGAGCAATTTTGAAAAAATTGGCACTCAACTCATATTATAATATTTTATTGTGCATCAAGAATCATTTTTGTTATTATGAAATGACAAGGTTTTTCTCATTAACGTTTTATATTAATTAGGACCTCTTAATATTCGAAGTTGTATTTATTTATTTAGTATTAAGCTTATTTTTATTTTAAATGTTTTGTATAGTTAATCCATTCCTTGCTAGGCAAAGTGAGTGCGATATAATGAAATAATTCATTTTGTTTACTTATTGTATAATGTATTTAGTCAATAGTATTATATATTCATGCGTTAATTAATTCATTTTTATTTCTTAATTTAATAATTTACTTATTTGTGCTTTCATTCACTTATTTTTTTATTCATTACTTTATTCAATCATTTACTTTTTCTCCTTAACAAATAAATCAACGTATTAAGTTGTGTATTTAGTTATTTATTATATATTCATTTTTCCATTCATCTTTTTATTTACTCATTCATTTGATCAAAATTATTATTAATATTTAGACAGAAAATATTTCATTTGTAAAGTATGTTATTTACATGAAAAAAAAAGTGAACTTTTGCACTTTTTTTTTAAAATAAAATTATACTGCCAAAAGTTTTTAAAAAACTGTTTCAATGAAAATTTTATTACAGCCGTGTCCGCTTTTTGAACTTTTGGATTAAAGAATATCCCACTTTATATAATGAATTTTTCAATGTACGAAACAGTTATAATTTGCAATTTTGATTCCGGGTAATGGAATAGCTTGATTTTCAATGATTTTTTTAGCGGCATATTGGCTATTCATTAAGTGAGCTCGACAGTAAAAAAGACATTGTTCTTTCTTTATCTACCGTAATTTTCAAGTAAAATTTCTAATTTGTTACACTTTGAAAAATGTAAGTTATCTTATTATTTCACTATACCTCATCATAAGTAAGTGATGTGATAAAGTTTTGAAAAGGTAAACGAAATTAATTATTTCACTTTGCCCCCATATGCACTTGACTAATTGTACAAAGCATTTTATATGCAAATAAGCTTAATATTGAATAAATAAATCCTGCACTAATGTTAAATACTGCACCATGTTAGTAAGTGTCGGCTAGTATTTAAAATCCTAATAACAAAACAATGTGTCGTTTTATAATAACAAAATAAATTTTTGAGTGACAACAAAATATTTCAATATAAGAATCTTTCTTAAAAAATTACTTGTATTATCATATTCTTTGATTTTCAGAGGTAACCTTTTCTTTACTAGAATGTACAACATGTGTTGTTGCATAGTTATTATTGCAAGTATTGCGAGATAGGTGGTGCTGAAAGCAGAGTGAATATTTTACCATTTCCCTTTTCCCCACATTTCTCTGTATAGAATTGCAATAGAAAAAAAAACTTTGTTGAGTTTTTTACAAATTTGTCTCTGATTTCGGTCTTATAAGACACCGAATACAACACCTCTTTTATAAGTGTAAAGAAGTATAAACAGATAAAAGTATTTCTGTACTTTTTTGATCCGCTTTCTCACACGCTGTTTTCCATCATAACATAAAATTGTAACAGAAACAAAATCATAGAAAAGCAAATGCTTATTATTTACTCAATTCTTCCAACAAAGATGTTTACAAATCTGTCTCCGATCTCGTCCCATTTAAGACACCGAATACAAAATTTATCTTCTTAATGTAAACAAAGATAAAAAATAAAAAATATATTTGTACTATCTTTTATCTGCTTACTCAGGTAATATTTCAAATTGCATATAGAATTTAAATAGAAAAGAAAATCATTGTTAAGCAAAGTATATGCTTATTATTAACATAGTTCTTCCAGCGAAGATATTTACAATTTTGTCTCCAATCTCAATCCTTTTTAAGACACCGAATACTACACTTTTTTATTATTAATGTAAAAAATATAAACTATTAAAAGTATTTGTGTACTCCGCTTTCTTGCACGCTGTTTTAAATCGGAACATAAAATTGTAACAGAAAGAAAATTATCGTTCAAAAAACATATGCTTATTATATTTACTTAATTCTTCCATTTCTAGTTATTAAGTTATTTATTATACCATTCATTTATCCATTCATCTTTTTATTTACTCAATCATTTGATCAAAATTATTTTTAATAATCAGGCAGAAATTTTTTTTCGAAAAATATGTTATTTACATGAAAAAAAGTGAACGTTTCCACTTTTTTTTTAAATAAAATTTTAGTACGAAAAATAAAAAAAAAAAGAAATTTTTCAATGAAAATTTTATTACAGTCGAGTCCGCTTTTTGGAATTTTGGATTAAAAAATATCCCACTTTATATAATGAATTTTCAATGTACCAAATCGTTGTAATTTGCAATTTTGATTCCGGGTAATGGAACAGCTTGATCTTTAATGATTTTTTAGTGGCATATTGGCTATTCCATTAAGTGAGCTCGACAGTAAAAAAGACATTGTTCTTTCTTTATGTACCGTAATTTTCAAGTAAAATTTCCAGTTTGTTATACTTTGAAAAAATGTAAGTTATCTTATTATTTCACTTTATCTCACATTTCCCGACCTTATATGCCCCCTCCCCTTTTTTTGTAGCCAACAGCTCTTGATCTTTACGTGAAGCGCGTGAGTGATTTGTGGACAGTCCTGTTTTCATTTGCGGACCTTGGGTATGCAAATCTAACGCTTTACTACTAAGCTAAAAATAATTTCAAGTCTCCAAACCTAACTATAAAATTTTATAGAACTAACTATAAAATTACTATAAAACTAACTATAAAATTATTATAAAACTAACTTTAAAAGTATTATAAAACTAACAATAAAATTTTTGTAAAACTAACGATAACATTGTTATAAATCTTCCGTGAAATTATTACTTATTCATTCTTGTTAAACAGGTCCGAATTTAAGTTTTCAGGGTTTTTTTTTTTTTTTTTTGTAGTTTTAACGTGTTTTTGAAAAAACAAATAAAAATCTTGCATTTTCGATACCTGAAAATGTTTTCGAAAACGAACATATAATATAAATATTTATAGAATGAGAAGTATTTCACTGTGTAACATATTTCCTATACATCCTTCAACACAGTAAATAGTAATTTTAATGATCAAGTGAAAATGTTTAAACAAGATAGTTTTCGTTTCCGTAGCATCTCGTTGCTCAGAAATACATTCTTTCTTTTTCCTACCAATATGAGTGGCATCTTAAAAATAAGAAATTCGAAAGGAGTATTAAGAGCGAAGAGAAAGAAATCCTCTCGGCGAGGAGAGTGGAAAAAATAATAACAAATAAAAATCAACATCGCATCAATGCAACCGCAAAACCGGTGGTCATCTCTTCAAGTCTACTCTTTAAAATGGCTGCCACAACAAAACAAAACAAAGTCGCAGCGCGATCTGTTAAAAAGTTTTATCTTTTCAGCAAGAGAGAGACAGAAATAAAAGGAAAAGAAAAGAATAGATAAAAAATAAAAAGAAATAAAGAGTTAGTCTGAGAGAGCGAGAGAGAGAAAGAGAGAGAGCCATGGACGTGTGACCTTGTATCATCCTAGGCAAGGGATCTAAATTTGTCTCTCATTCTCTGTTTACCCAGCAGGTGCGCGTGACGTCACATGTGCTGGGCAAATCGCAGCCATGAATAACAACGAATCCGTCCGCGCCGAAAAAGTAGTCCGTCGTTGAAAAATCGCCGATTTAATCGATTTAAAAGCAAAAACTAATGAAAAAGTTAGTTCGGAAGATAATCGAAGGCATTTGCGTGTATTTTTTGGAAGTTTTAATGTCATGAATGGGATTGTGGCGCGGATGAATATATTTTTATTTACACGCCGGTTTCATCGCACGCGAAAGCCAGCTCTCGGCCGAATGTGTTGGGAGATAGGGTGAGTTGTTCGCCTTAGCCGCCTATCTGTTAATTTTCCCTGCATTGCTCCTGTACGAAATAGAAGGTGAGTTTCTTATGAAAATTTTTCGATTTAACCGGCGGACGTTCGAATGTCATGGTTCGGAAATGTCGTCTGCCAGCCAGTATCGAACGTGCGGTAGCTGGTGACAAAAGTAACGGTCGGTGGTCGCTTAACGGCAGTTACCGTGACTTGCCGGCGTTTTAATCTTGCGCTCCCACAATGATGCATTTATAATTAATCTTACATAATAAGACGAGAGTCTTTCTCAGAGCAATAGGTTGAACGCGAGCTTCAAATCAAATGTTTTTCTACCTCCCCCCACATGTGTTTCTTCTATCTCTGATTCATTCTATTACATTACAATCATTCTTTTTTTTTTCCTGTGATTCGCCAGCATTGATTTTGTTTCGTAACTTTGATTTTTCTTGTAATGTCACCAGACCCATGTTTATTTTGTGGTGAATTTTTCTTTTCGGTCTCACGAAAAAAAATTTGCCGTGCGGCAAGTAGAAGGAATACCGGCAGGAAGCGGCAGTTTTTCGGCATGACTGAGAACGTTTCCGCCGTCAACTCATCAGCTGCCAAAGAGGAAATTTCGCGCCTCTTTTACTTTTCTTAACTCTTATTTTACAAACTCAACAACTAAAATAGATTTTCAGGAACATACTTTTTTTATTTGTTTTAAACATATTTTGTTTTCTTTTAAAATCATTTAATAAAAATTAAAAACAATAAAATAACATTTATTAAAATATTTTTCCTTTTTTTTCCTGGAGATTTTTATGATAAATATTCGTGTTTTTCAATGTTTATTCTTTCCACATTTTAATATGCTTAAACAACAAAATGTTTTAAAACATTTTTTGTTTTGTTATTCATTTCGCTTAAACTTTGGACGTCTATAATTGACTTTTTGATATTTCAATAAGAAATGGTATGATTGTTGAATATATAAGATATAAAGAACAAGTTCCCAAACGTTTCTGAATGTTTAAAAGAATAAATCTTCTGTGTTCGTTAAATTTGTCTTCTTCAGAACTCGTGAAAAGAAAAAAAAAAAGTAACCATTTTTGTAATGCAGAGAAGAGCACAAAATATTTTTACCACTTCATGTGGTGGTGTAATAGATAATGTTTTCACCACTATCATCTAATAATGTAGCTTATGCGAAACTTTATTTACATCTTTGTTAAGAAAATGAAGAATACTCCGCATAAAAAGCAGCGAAATTGAAATAGAAGCTATACATTATTGTGCTATAGTTTAGCAAACCTTATTTTTTTTATTTTTTTTCCGCAATTTTCTTTTGTCAATACTTCCATAGTTAATTCAATATTTCCCAAGCATTGACATTTTCTACGAAAATTAAATTAATTTCAATTAAAAAAATATTTTTTAAAATTTTGTCAAAATAATTATTAATAAACAAAAAAGCATAATTTTTTTTTATTCTTTTCGTTTTTGAACGTAAATAAAATACTTTTAAAGGAGTAGTATTGCAACACAAGAAATTAACTTACAGAAATACAGAAATGATGATACTATCATTTTTCATCAAGCATGTTGCAGCATTAACAGGGGTGCCCAACTTGGAGTTATGGAGGGGGGTCATAGTCGAGAGTGCACAATTAAAATTTTTGACAGGGGTGAGGGGTATTTTTTCTTCCTTTGGGGGCCAGGACGTTCTTACTCATGGAAGGTCTTCGTGGTATTTGGGAGGGGGGAGGACGCTTTAAATTTGGGGCGATGGGCACTCTTGGCATTTAATATTACTGTTGAAATCATATATATTATCAGTCTGTAAAAAAACTAACGGACAAGCTGGCCGTAATGTTACTTTTTAGTATAACTTTAAGTCTTTAATGAATTAGTTAAATTGTTCCTTTGAAAATTGCATTTATTCATCTGCAGAATTTTTTGCGAAGATTTTTGAAAAATTCTATGACCTTCTTAGTTTTGAGTTAAAAACATAATTTTAAATTTAAAAAACGCATTAATATCTGCTAAAATATTTCGTTTTATTTCTTAAAATAATTCTTTGTGGAGATTTTGTGCTACTGAGTCAATAATAGTAGTAATTTGTGGTCTTATACGAAAAAATGTTTATTATGATTTATTTTATCAGGGATTAATTACAGTGAATTATATTTCAAAGATTTTCCAATTTGCAACGAGCGCAGTGTTAAGCCAGTTCTCATTTGGAACAAATGGCTCTTAAAAGAAATATCGAATGGAAGTTCTTTAATTTTGAGCCATTTTTAAAAATAAGCATGGTTAAAAAATGTACTACAAATAAAATTATTTGAAATGGGACATTTTTACAAGTGTTCCTTTACACGACAAAAGGTATCCCCTTACACGAAGAAATATAGCATTCTCTAAAAGAAGGATTATTCCACAGATTTATAGTTTAAAAAGCAGAACATTAGATTATCCTTCGTTACTCAATCAAGTGGAAACAACTGTATCTGTTTGTAGGAGAAAGTATACTTTTCTACATCTTACCCCACCTTTTGGCGATGCGCTTTCGGTTGGAGAAAGTATACTGATGGTGAAATGTAAGAGAAATCTTTCCTACTTTTAACGAATCTGCTTTCCTTTGATGGATAACCGTTCTTTACCTTCGTGATCCTTTTTTTCACTTTTACTGATTTAGGAAGTGTTAAGATTATGTTGTGCTTATTTTTTGGGAAAATGAGTCTTGTACTTAAAAATGGTTCTTAAAAGAAAAATTCAATGGAGCTTCTTAAATTTTGAGCCATTTTTTAAAGGGTTAAAAACGTACTAACAAATACAGCTCTTTGCAATAGGATATTCTTACAGGTATTCCTTCACACTTCAACAAGTATTCCTTTTCATGAAGAAATATAACATTCTCTAAAATAAAAATTATTCCACAAATTCATTGTCCAAAAAGCAAAACATCAGATTATCCGTTACCCAATCAAGAGGAAACAATTTTCTCTACCTTACCCTACATTTTACCGATTCGCCTTCGGTTGGAGAAAGTATACTGATGGTGAAATGTAAGAGAAATCTTTTCTACTTTTACCGCATCTGCTTTGCCTTGATGGATAACTATTTTCCTTCGTGATCCTTTCCCACGCTTGCTGAATTAGGAAGAGTTAAGTTTAAGTAGTGCTTATTTTTGGGACAAAGAGAAATCCGATTGAATTTCTTTCATTTTGAGCCTTTTTTTAAAAGAAAAAAGGGTTAAAAAACGTATTAATAAGCACAACGCTGTGCAAAAAGATATTCTTACAGGTATTCCTTCACAAGGAAACAAGTATTCCCTTACACGAAGGAATATAACTAATTTTTCTGTAAAGAAAAAGTATTCCACATATTTATAGTCCAAAAAGCATAACATTAGATTATCCGTCACCCAATCAATTGGAAACAAATGTATCTGTTTGTAGGAGAAAGTATACTTTTCTCCACCTTACCCCAGCTTTTAGCGATGCGCCTTAGGTTGGAGAAAGTATACTGATGGTGAAATGTAGGAGAAATCTTTCCTACTTTTAACGAATCTGCTTTCCCTTGATGGATAACTGTTTCCCTACGTGATCCTTTCGCCACTCTTGCTGAATTAGGAAGAGTTAAGATTCAGTTGTGCTTACTTTTGGAACAAAGAAAAATCCAATAAAATTCCTTTAATTTTGAGACATTTTTTTTTTTTAAGGAAAAGAGGGTTAGAAATGCATTAATAAATACAACGCTGTGTAATAGGGTATTCTTACAGGTATTTCTTCACACGACAACAAGCATTCTCTTATACGAAGGAATATAACAAATTGTTCTCTAAAAGAAAAATGTTCCACAGTTTTATAGCCCAAAAAGCAGAGTAATAAATTTTCCCTAACCCAATTCAGTAGATACAACTGTATCTGTTTATAAGACTAAGTTAACTGATTGTGAAATGCAAGAGAAATCTTTTCTACTTTTCCGAATCTTTTTTCCCCTTGATGGATAGTTGTTCCCCTTCGGTGATCCTTTCGCCGCTTTTTCCGAATTAGGAACAGTTAAGATTCAGTTGTGCTCATATTTTGAAACGTATGGCTCTGGTACTTGAAAGAAAAATCCAATGGAATTTCTATAATTTTGAATCAGTTTTTGAAAGAAGCATTTTTAAAATATGTGTAAATAAACTAAACGATTTGCCACAGCATATTCCAGGGGGAGGGGGAATGGTTTGTAATACTGATTTGTCCGCTCTACACGAAGATTACTGTACTACATATATCATGTTCGTTAAACAAGCTTCCATTGTACAAATTGTTTTATTGCATAAATGTTTATTAGAAACATTAAATATATTTAATCAAGCGGCATTAGTTTATCAATGTACGCTTGAAGAACTACGTAAAAAGTGTGTTAATTTTTTTGAAAGATTAAAAGACTTTTAATTGCTTTGAATTAGGACAGCGTGATTTAAAAAAATATAATGAGATCTAGGGATTAAATTTTGACACTTATGTCTCGTTAGTTATTGGCGTATGTTTACATTTTTTTTTTTTGAGTTTTTAATCTTTATTTTTTGATTATTATATTTTTTCTCTTGCTTTCGATTCATGCGCATGCTAATACTATGCCTTCATGTTAGCTAGTTTATTGCATTTACATTTTTCTTTTTGCTTTTGCAATTTGAAATTATCAAAGAAATTATGCGGAGTTTTAATATTTTTTTTGAGCAGGAAACGGAATTATTCGTTAAAAAGTTTTTATTTTTCGCTATTTATTTCCCGCCAGAAACTACGCCTTTATCAATTAAAAAATTTCACTGTCAATATACGAATATACGATTTATTAAAAAATTAAAAGCATGATCTTAGTAAGATTTCATGTTTTTGAAACGCACTCAGACTACAGAACAATTCATATATCTCTTTAAAAAAAATTTTTCCCCTTTCTCTTTGGAATATTTGTTTCATATAAATATTCTATATCTTCAGAAATATATATATTTTTTGCAATGATATTTTTTTTTAATTTCCCTAGGATTCTGTTTAGGGTTTTGTCAGAAATATTCACATAGGTCATCAATTCATAATCGTATCTCATTCATAAACGAAACATGATTCATTGCCGAAACAATTAGCATTTTAAAACATCTTCATGAAATTTCGTATTTTTAAAACCCTTTCCCGAAGTTTATATCAAAACTATACCACAGAATAATGACATAACTCCGTTACATTATCCGTTACATATACATTATCCATACATTTTTTACATTACATACTCTTCAGAAAGCTTTTTCTGTCCAGAAAACTGTTTTTACTAGAAAGATTCTATGATAGCTTGAAAAATGAAAAGTTATCGTATTTTTGTTTTATACTTTTGCTCAGGTTTGAGTTCAATGCAAAAACAATAATAATCTATAACTCGTTTCATCATAAAAGCTCTTTTCATTTATTAAAATCGAATGAAAAAGATGAATAAATGTATAATAAGTTGAGGCAGTGAGAAGCAAAGGGAAATAACTAATTCACTAGTTTCAAGTTTCGAGTAAGTCGCGTTCTAACTTCAAGCTGTATATAGGTTTCCATTGATCAGGTTTTCTAACTCATGCTGCATGAAAGAACGTATCAGGGCTAATATTACTACTTCTTGCCCCAAAACTGAGGAGAGTCTTCCACCTGTTGTACTAGTTATCTCGGAATATTTTGGCACTTACACCCGTTGCTTCTCAGTGTATCTACTGACTTCTTCATAGTTTGGAAATCAAGGGCACAGCGAACTAAAATTTTGAAGTTAACCTCTCATCCCCTTCCAAAACTCTTGATTTTAATTCATCTTGTCAAATCTTTTGAAAACTTAAGGATTGTTGTGTTGCAAGAACCATCCTAGAAGAAAATTGTGGTTGAGTACTGAAGCTGGATGGTATTAGAAAATTTGAATCCTAATAGTAAGGGCTTAGTCTACATGGGAGCTGGAAGGAACTAAGCCTTAATGCTTCTTTTCGTTTTCGGTGAAGTTTTACATTTTAGGTGCAGTTTCAGAATATTTACTTAAGGAACATAAATAGGGTTCGATAAATCCCAGGTAACATTAAAACCTGTAAAGTTGATCACCTTTGTAAGTTGATCACCTGCCTAAGTTGACCGCTATTTTCGGGCACAGAATTAGATCTATATCATGTAATTCAACCTCTGTAAGTTGACCACCTGTTTAAGTTGAACACTAAAGTAGTGAACCGCAAGTGGTCAAATTACACAGATTTCACTGTACCAGGTCACCCGGGCAACTTAAGGACATATCTTGGATTTTAGAACCAAAATCTTTCTGAAGTTATGTTAAATACTAAATTGTCGTATAAACCCGGAGAAATAATTTTTCGGGCGTCAAAATTTCTTTTCTGTACCCAGCATTTTTAAAAGAACCTAAAACCAAGCCTGAAGAAAAAAAACCCATATTATTATAAAGGAAAATAGTCTTATATATTTCAGTTACTAAATATTTGTACCATATACACCGCCAGCTCAGTCAATTCCAGCCGAGGACTGCAGTTTCGTGCTTATTAGCACTCATCAGCCCGGCATAGGAAGTGAATGAGCAGGAGGTGAAAAACCTTTGAAGGAAGCCTAAAGTGCCAAACAAACTGGTAGCTAATATAAAATTAGCTATGACCAGACTGTGACCGAAGCAATGGTTCGGTTCAACTCGAACTTACTGAATTTGTTCCACATGTTCTGGGACATATCCACAGGTAGCATGAGCCAGCATTAGCGTCTTACCTTTAAGCATTTCTCGGTACCGGCTTAAATTTTACTATTAACCGACTGTCAGCTTATGACAGACAATTTCTGATTTTTGATTTGCGTCGCAGACTGCATAAAAAGAAACTCTCCTTCCTAGCTTCTGACTAAAGCAAATAGTAATCAAAAGCAGAATTCCAACTTTCAAATTGTGTAAGTTATTATAAGAATTGCATGCACTTGTTTTGAGGTTGAGATGAACCCCTTTTACATAAGAAAAAATGAGCAGGGGGTTGAAAGAGATCCGACAGAAGCAGCGAAGCGGAATGATTAACGGTTTGAATACAGAAAAAAGAAGAAAAACCTAACTACTGCCGAGGAAATCCTGAATCGTAAGAACGAATAAGAGCAAAAGCCATGATATTAACAAAAGTTTTCTACAGGTAGGCGGTTTGTTACAGGTAGGTCCAAGTGAAATTGCTTCTGCAAAAGCAGGAATAATTCCACTTGGACGAGGAAAAATAGTTTTTCTGGATGACTTATAACTCAAGAGAACCTTCTTTGCAGTGAAAAACTAGTTCCTTGTAACGAGTTCTGGTGTTAGGACTTGCTAACAGTGAAAAATAAAATCTAGAAAATAGTGAGTTTTAAGAAGCTGCCTTCCATCTGATTCGTACATATACCATAAGTTTTAAATTAAGTCTGCTGAGTGACTTAGTGGTAAGGCGCTTGCCTTGCGTGCCTCTATCTCGGTTTCCAAACCCTCGCCTTGGTCCAAATGACGAATCGATACATTTTTTGAGATGAAGAAAGATATCAGTGCCCTTATTTGAATGTTAAAGACGTCTTAAGTGCCTATTTGGCTCAGTAACTCTCAACTAATTTAAATGTCTAGTGTAACAATAAATATTTTTTTCTGAAAATACTTTTTGCAGGGGTAAACCATCCTTCACAGTCAAACCCTTCGAGTGAATAAATAAATAAAGGAAGAAAAAAAAAATTCTCAAACAGATTAATTTGAGTTTGATTTCTTATTGTAAATTTTTCATTTAAAATTTTTAAGTCATTACTTACATTTTTGTAGTTTAGATT
The DNA here is from genome assembly GCF_026930045.1 of Uloborus diversus. Classification (NCBI taxonomy): domain Eukaryota; kingdom Metazoa; phylum Arthropoda; class Arachnida; order Araneae; family Uloboridae; genus Uloborus; species Uloborus diversus. The sequence goes on from NC_072739.1 coordinate 117,614,216, forward strand.
GAAATGAAAGAAAATTTTTCACCCTTTAATTATTCCAACAACCCTATGCTTAGGAGTGAATTAAAAGTACTCCTATAATACCAATTAAAAAACAGAGGTTCAATACGAAATGAATGAACACCTTTGCAACAAAGTAGAAAACAACTCCAGTAAAGCAAAAATAAGCTATTGAATTGCCGACACATGTTTCCTGTCTTCAAGGAACATCTATCTTTTTTAGTGCAACGAAGTGTGAGCTTTTGTATTCAAAATCACCCGAGAAAAGGATGTTCGGTCTTTTCTCACTTAACTTTACGTCTAAAAGTGACACTTTGTTGCACTGAAAAAAGGGTTCCTTGTAACCCGAAACACGTGTCTGCAATTCATTTGCTTATTTGTGCTTTAGTGGCGATATTTACTACTCTTACGGGTCCAATATTTTTTAAGTGTTTTCTCAATGCGCAGAGTTTTGTTCTGGTGGATGAGTGACACTTTGGTAGGGTTACTTGTCTTATCCAATTATTACTGACGCTTCTGAAACTTCTACAAAATAATAAAAGGTTAAGATAACAAAGACACGCGCTTGTTTCTACAAGAATAATGAAATAAAAACTCATTTCGTTGCGTAAACGAATGAATTCTCTACCGCTGATTCGACGCACTGGCAGCGGTCTGCGAAAAATGTTATCGGTCCTGAATACCAAGATTTCAGTACAAAGATTTTTACTTCTTTGTATTGAAGAAAAAAAATCTTTCATCAAAAATGAAAGTAATAATTTTTTTTTTACCTTGCTTTTAATGTGATGACCGTAAATAATTTTTGTAATTTTTTAAAAATTTATTTAGTTATGTATAATCCTGGTAGCAGAAACAGTGTGACGCAACGCCAGTCACAGATTTTTAAAGACGTCTGCTTACTATTTCTAAATAAGAAAGATTCTTTTTTTCGCTTTCTGCCCAAGGTTTATAAATTTTAAAGCAAAATAATACAGCTCAAAGTGAAATAGAAAAGAAGTAAGCACAAAAAAAAAGGTGCTCAATCTATGCAGGAGTCCTCAGAGGCTAAAAGGTCAAAAACATTTGCTCAAGCAGCTACCCATGTCTCAGTTTTCAGTTTGATTTGAAGCTTTTTAGTCTTCCTTTCATAACTTTTTGACTGAGTATTTTATTCCCAATTATTCCTTGTTTCTGATCCATAGCAAATGTTACGACTAATTTAATGCTGGACACCTTACATACTCAAACAAATTTTTTTTGGCTAAACCTATAGGAGTTAGAACAAGGGGTCAACCTAACCTCAGATGGGTCAATTGCCTTGATAAGGATTTTTCTACCATAAAAGTGAAGAATTGGCAAGCCATATCCAAATAAGAGCGACCTGGAAAAAAAATTGTTGAGAAGGTTAGACCTGCCGTGCCACTGAGGAAGGAAGGGCCTTGCAGACTAAGTTTGGGTTTTTTAATCAAAGTCGCAGACTACTGAAAAAAATTCTTCTACCGGTTGTATAATCCTCATTCATATAATAGTCAATTCAATGATCAAGTAACGCTCCTGACGTCACAAACAATAAAACTTTCGCCAATGCAATATAATTTGACAACACGTTTTGGTAATGTTTGACATGCAGGCAAATGCTTATTTTGAGAAGGCTCAACTGGATCCGGTAACTAAACTGTTTTACTGGCAAGACTAATTTTAGCAGAGTGAAGAAACAAAAAAATGGTCAACAATGAACGCTATCTACTGGAGTATAGGGTTAAAATTTCAAATATCAAACTATCACCAAACAGGCAATTGCTTCGTTCAAATGTAGAAGCAATTTTCACACGTTACACTTCTACGAGCGTTTTTCTAGTAATTGAATGATTGGACAACAGATTTGGAGGACGTATTTCTAGACCTAAGAACACCAAAGCTGAAACAGAAAGTTAATTCCACACCTGACATGTAAATTTCGTTTAAAAAAATAACAATTTAAAAAGAAATTATAAAAAAAAAAATGCTTATCAAACCACACGAGTCAAGTAAGTAAAATTGTATCAACAAATTTTTAACTTTCAGCCCTTACTATTTTGAGGAGCCATTTTATTTTGATCATAGGGAGAGTTTAGTCCAAATCGCCTCACACGTGACCGGGGAATCGCCCATTTACCTGTCTTTACAATAAAATTATATATATATATATATATATATATATATATATATATATATATATATATATATATATATATATATATATATATATATTTATACTTTAAAAAATACTTTAAAATACTTAAAATTTAAAAACATTAGGTAAACTCATACAACAGTTCCTTGATAAGTAATAATTTTTTTTTTTCAAAAAGAAAAAAAAATCGTCGGTTCTTAAATTTTTACAAATTTTTACCGGTCCGCGGATGGAAAAAAGGAGAAAAACGCCGTGCAAAGAACCACTGAACTCAGAATATGAGACTTTAATTAGAAACCATCATCTTTGAAAAAGCAACATTTAGCTTATCGAAAGAAATCTAGTGTCCAAGAAGATAAATATGTTTTTAACGGTCTAAAGACGAAACTTTTTTTTCCACACGATTTTAGTTATTTGGACAAATAGTTTTAAAGAAGTCTTTTTATTTGATTTTAAGTTATTCGGTGTTTCTTCATACTGACCTTGGAACTGTTTTGCAATAGAAACCTCCTGACATTTAAATGGGATATTTATGGTAATAACATTTTAGCGTCTGTGTGTAGTCTTAGGATTATTTAAGTGATGTGATTGATTGCATGATCAACAAAATGAAAGATTATTTTAAATATGATACTGTAATATTGATACTAACATTAATCAATTTCATTGAGCATTATTGTGAGAAAATACATTTTCCCACGATTTCGGGAGTTTTTCGCTAAAGAGTGTTGTTGTAATGACTCTTTTGATGTATTTGTTGCGTTTTTAAAGCATTCATTAATTATATATTTGTACTCCCACGGAACATTTTTATGGGTATGTATAAATTGAGTAATTTGAGGATAAAAATCAATGAAATGCGTTGTTCAAAGTTTTTTTTTTTTTTGGTAGCGTGAAATATTGCGCCTGAATTTAGGACGGAATGGGTTGTGTGCTTTCGCACCTATTTTATTTAATTCTGTCTTTTTCGGAAAAAGAGGAGTCCGATTTTTTTTAAGAAGAAGGGGCTATAAATTCAGAATTAAGAAGGGCAAACACTGAAGGAATGACGATGGAGAGGAAGGAAAAGTTAGTTTTGTGTAATTGAAAGTGACAGATTTAATTGCTTTTTTCCCTTTGACCGTCTGATTACTTATTTAAAAAAATATATTTTAACTTTATTTTTACGTAGCAATCAATAGACACCGTTTCACTTTCTCATTAAGTGTTACATTTAGACACAAGGGGCGAATACATTTCCATAAAAAGATATTTTAGTCAGATTTTTTATATGTATTTACATCTAGGAAGCTATAAGCTTTACTTCGAGAAAATTTTCTTTTAATTCACAGATTTCATCAAGAGTCCATAATAGAAATTAAGGTAGAGAATTGCGCCAACTTAATAAATTATCTTAGTAAAAAGAGACGAAAGTACAGTTTTGGAGTAATCTGAGTACAGATGGATTCAGCTTCGAAGAAAGAGAAAGATCGGCCTACGGAACTTCGTGCAAGCTTTACTATAAATAAATATGGCCTTTAGTTATCTATCCAATTCTCTGGTTAAGTACATGCTTTGTTACAAAATTATTTTGGATTAAATTTTGATTTTGAAAAAATGTTGTCAACGCGGTTAAAATGTTAAAATGAAGCAAAAAAATAAAGTGGGAAAACTAACCGAACAATCGAACGCGTTCATGAATGTGATGTAGGGGCATTCCACCGTCACATGCGGGACAATCTAATTCTATCATTTCACCAACATTTTGTTACAAATCTTAATATTTTAAATAGGCAGGAGTAAGCACATTTTTAAATTTTTACATTTGATACAAAGACACTCCTGACACAGTTATACTTTTACTAAATAACTTGGTTACTTAAATTTCAATTTATGTGCGTGCATCGAAATTTTCTAAAACCCAGGGGGTAAGAAAATGCCCCCCCCCCCCCACCGCCCTTGTGATCTCCCAAATGACGGGTCACTGAAGAGTTAAATGAAAAGAGCATCTGTGAATGTCGTGAATTGATGAGTTTGAGAACAAGCCAGAATTTGATCATGATCGTAAAAACGAATATCAATTCAAAAACGTTACATTTGTAGATAGAAATTCTTCATCAAAATGCTTTGAGAAGCGAATGGTTAAGTAGTAAAACTTTCTTAAAACGTCTTTTGTCGCAAGAAGGTTTAATTGGAGAAGCAGCATTGTTAGAGTACCAAAAAAAAAAAAAAAAAAACAATTGCTAATATGTGCACCGTTTTTTCGAGAAATCCTTTTTTCAGTGCAAAACCTTTTCAACTGCTGGATGTTTAGCAACAAAATAATGGAAATTACGATAACTAAATATCTAAAATCCCCATTTTTTTTCGCATAGAAAGTTTTAAAATCAGTCACTAGTAAGTCTCTAGCTGCTGCATTCAGAATTCCTGGTTGGAAATGACTCCTAGGAAACCTGAAAAGCTCGTATGAAGTATTCCCAACATTTTTCAGCATACTATTTGGCTATTACAAACTTCTTTTTTTTTAGACAATGCTAAATTTCATAGTGATTAAGAAGTTAAGACTATTAAGACAAACAGTCAGACAAAAAAAGACAAAAAAAAAAGAGTGAGTGAAAGTGAAAATCAAATTTATAAACTTAGATGTTAGTGATAATCCTGCATGTTTTGTTCAATCTTAGAAATAGAGGAAGCTTTATCAGATTCCGGATCTTTTAACGCTCGTTTCAGTAGGTAGTAATGAAAATTTTAGATATTAAATCTTCGGATTCGTTATGATAAAAATGTCGCAAAATTCTGTTTAAGTTTTACTGGCCTGTAGAGGTTTCAGAACCAAAGTGCTTCAACTCTGTAAAGAAGATGAGAGGTTAAAAAATAAATAAATAAATAAAATAGAATAGAACACCCAAAATAAGACAATGTAAACAAATAGATAAGTAAATAAATCTTTTGACTAGATAGATAGTGACAGTTTGGTAATAAGGAATACTTTCATTGTTACACTGAATTTGTACTTCAGTGGACAAGCTTAATACTTTCAGATTATTTAATACTTCGTTTACACTTAATGCTGTTCAGTTTAGTTTGTAGTGTGATATTACTTCAGTTTCAGTTCAATGGAACTGTAAAAGTATATTATAAAGATGATACTAAAACCTTAGACGATGTCTTGGAATGAAAGGAAAGAAGCAATCAAGTATTTGTCCTTGAACTTGACAGACAAGCTTCAATATGAGAAGTGGAAGAAACTCCATCGGTTTTGTTCTTCCATCTTAATTTCGAATATTAATTGCATTAAAAAATATTTTCATTTATTCCTTTTATTTGAGAGCTTCAGGAATAATAAGCACAGAAAAACTTACATGATTCTGAATCATGTGTAAAAGAACCAGAACGTAGCTACATTTTTTGAAAACTTCAGCTACTTTTTTGGGGTTAAAAAATTTCATTTCCATGAGGAAAATATAATGCTTGAAGTACATTTATTGTAAACATATAACTGAAATACCTTTATACAATAACGAATGTAACAATTATTTTTTTTTAATGTTGAATTTATAAAATTGTTAAAAACACAAGCTAAGTTTAAGTGCATAGGCCTCTTAGTTTAATGAAAATAGCTATCGATACAGATTTTTTCCCCTCTTGCCTTTTTCTGAAAATACATTTGTTCGTATAATAACTTTGAAAGCTCATTTAAATTGTAAGAATTAACAGGAAATGCGGGCAATCAAATGCTAAGTTACTGATTATACTGTATATTTTTTTAAAATTTTTTTCCAAAGTTTCATTTTACAAATTTCAAAATATTGTACATAAAAATAATTTAAAGTTGCGTTTCAAAAAACTGTATACATTAAAAATTGCAATTCTTTTTGAACTAGTAACTTTAATACAAACGTCTCAGTTCGTAAAATACTCCATTCTGCCGTGGGCGGGTAAAAGGTACTAATTGCAAATTTTTTATTTATTTATTTATTTCTTTATTTATTTTCTTTTGCATTTTTGTCATTACACAGTACACATTTTTTGTGCGTTAGGTTTATTGTACAAGCTTGCTTGTATGGTTTTCATTGAAAACAAAGAGCGAAAAAAAATTTATAATTCCAACATTTCCCTACAGTTAGTATTAAACCCATAACGCAATTTTTCAAACATCTCGAAAACTCATTTCTGCACATAATGCCGTTTGCCTGGCCAAGTCAGTATTGCTTCTAACGTTGAATAGTAAAAGCATTATCTACTTAGTTAATAATTTTTGAGAACCCTATGCTGTTCCCTCCTCTGGAACTAAATTAAAAAAATCTAGATGTTGCAAAACAAGGTATGTGCAGACACTTTAGCTGTTTTCTCGATAATATCTCATTCATCACACGTTTCTTAAGCACAAAAAAGAGTAAAAGTTGAAGTATTTTTCGTCAATTTTCGTTTTTATCAGTGATTGCGACCTACCTATTTCAAAAATACCATTTCGCTCAAGGTTTCTAAACGGTTGTTTAAAACATCTTGTTATTCTTCTCACGAATGATAGGTGGTTCTAGATAGGTGAAAAACGGGTGTTCTTATCTTAAAATATAAGCGCCTCTTAATAGGTCCATTTTCTCTAATCACCAAATTTAATATATGTTCTCTTTTTTTCCTTTTTCTCTGCCTTTTTGACATTAAGCCGCTTCCTGTAAAAAGTACCGTAGATATTTTTCTGTTATTTAACTATTTTCTCTTATTTAAAAACAAGTTTAAATTCTATGTCGGTCCAAAATTTTCATATTTACTTATCCCAGAATTGAGAACAAAAAATTTAACATTCTTAGATTTCTTTAATTTTTTGAATGGGTATCTATTTTAGATGAGTTTTTCAAGGAAAGAAAAACACTGAATAAACAATTCCTTCTAATTGATGTTTCTAGAAATTGGGTATTCTGTGCGATTTACATTGGTTTAATATTAAGTTGAATTTTCGCATGACAAAAGAATATGAATTAACAATTTTATGAGAATGAAGAGGAGTTTTACAAAAATAAAAAGAACATTTATGACATCTTGATGAAAAAGCAATTCTTGTTGCCACAAATTAGTTCGATAGTTCTATTCAAAATTAATTACAAGGTAAAAATACATTGTTAAAAAATCATCTAATACAGGAGAATTTTAAGTGTACTGAATATAATTAATTTTTAGTTGCAAATACGATCCCTCTCTCAAATAAGAATTTAGTTTACCAGATATGCATTAAAAAAATTACTATTTTTTCAAAAAAAAAAAAAAAAACAAAACAAAATTGACTACAGGGGCCGCCACTTATATGAATCACGTTTGTTCTAAACAGTTTTGTTTCTATAAAGCAGCTGATACAATAAATCGGCTAATTCAATAAAGCTGGATTTTGTTCTGTTTTTGCCAATTTGATTCATTAAAGCGATTGATTGATTTATACAACCACTGATTCAATTAACCGGTGTCCACTTGAGTAAAAAATACAAATAAGACGTTAAACTGAAACCCCGAAATATTTTTCGCTGTTGCAGATGAAACAACTGAATCATCTATGGAGACGGAAGAAAAATTATGATTAGGAATATCTCGGTTTTCTCGGTTTTTTTTTTTTTTTTAGTGTGTGTGTGTGTAATTACATAAGTATTATTTTCAAAATATACATTATTCTCTTTAAATCATGGGTATAATTTTTTGGTACTGTAATAAAAAGTTTAGTTCATTTATTTTTATTTTTATTTATTTTATTTTTTCAATACAGAAAAATAAGCTCTTGACAATTAGTAGTTTTTCCGACTGTTTTAAAGATCCGATTTTTAAAAGAAAAAATATGTTTTTTGAGTACACTGGATTTAATTGGAATAGCTTAAATATTGGAGGGGGCGCATAGGGTAAAATGGAAATATATATATTTAGGAAGTGGAAACATGATGTTAATATTCCACAAATCTTTCATTTATGCTAAGCTATTCTGGAGTTATTTTTATTTCATGATATTTCTCTTTTAAACATACGTGGTAGAATTTATAGCAAGTTGTAAAACAATCTTCTCATCGTAAAACTACGTATATCATTTTTGTATTGTGATTTAAAAAAAAGCTGTCGGAGTCGGGAGCGAACGGTTTGAAATTTCAAGAGCCGGAGTCAAAAACGGTCATTTTTTCCTCAAAGTCCGCATCTCTGCCCGTACTTGCGGAGTCGAAGCCGGACTAATTTTGGGGAGAAGCAGTCGGAGTCGGAGGCTCTAAAAATTCTTGAGTCAGAGTCGGTCATTTTAACTCCTAGTCCTTGTGAGACAATATGACCCCCATATCATTTTTTTCAGTTCAATTTAATGGCGAATTTAAATACTAGGGGGGGGGGGAGTTAGGCAGGGGAAAATTCAAAGGGAGGGTCATGGGGGTTATAATCCCCCCTAAATCGTGAACAGTTTTATCCATACATCTTATTTTTTGTGATTATAATTTAGTAATTGAATACAAGATGGACGGATGTAGAATATCATGCAAATATATAATTGCACATTGTGTTTAAATAATCAATGAATTAAATGTAAATGTTTTTAATAAACTTTTTACTTCATTAATTGGTTGATTTAGTAAACATTAATTTCAATAACACTTTCTTTTATTGCTTCTGAAATTTATTACTAAAGCTTATACCCTTCTAGGCGTTTTATTAATGGTCGATTTGGTGCTTTTGATTGATACCCGAACAGTTCCAAAATTGTTCGCACCCAAAAATATTTATTCAGCATGATCCCTAAAATGCTAGAGTTTATCCATCCCTGGTTCTTTTTTTGATGGGAGGGAGCGGAGAAAACCGTAATAGAGTTTTCTGATCCCACACTGAAGACTACTTAACTTGTACCATACGCACAAAGCAGCTAATCAATCAATACAGTTATACTATATTTATTGTTTAGTGATATGATTACGATTGAAGTTTATTTAGAGTATCTCTCGTTTCATTTGTGAAATTGTTTCCTCTTTTATTTTCCTTCTTTTTGACCTTGAAAGACAGCAAGTGCTTAAAACAAGTTTATTGATAATCACAAAAGTGAAAAAACTCGCTGTTGCATTTTGTTACTGAAATTGTTTAGAAAATTATTGGGTTTCAGTTTTTTCCTCATCGTTAAATTGAGACTTGTCGTCATCAAGCGGTTTATTTGTTGTAATGTTTTTGTTGTAGTTACAGTTGAGTCTCTAAAATCCGAGTCTCAAAGGTTCGAGATTTTGTTTAATTCTAGGTGCTTTATTTTAAGGCATATTTTTAATAAGCTAAAAATTGATTCTCTTTAAAATCAGAAAAGCAAAATCTTTTACCTATCGTAAAATTTCATTGGCCGCAGACGATAATGTAATAAAAAGGCAGGTTAAGGTCGGTGTCAACAACGATCGACAAGTGGCATTAAATATTTATTCACTATCATAGATGAATTAGTAGATGCCTTGGAGATAATTACTCGACACATGACTTTAAATTACCATTGTTTTGCCACAAAAAACGAATAAGCAGCTCTTTTGGAATATCCAAGATAAGTACACAATTTAACGCTATATGTACGAAATTATGTACTAGACGTATGTACGAAATTCTTACCTTCACTTACTAACCATTTCAGTAATATGCGTGGTACTTATATACATAAACGCGCTCACACGCACACACACACGGACGTACAAATGTCACGAAAATACAGTAAAACCCCTCCTTACGGACACCCCTCTTATGCGGACAATTTTTAATTCCCCAGTTCCAATGAAAATAACATTATTAAACCCCTGTCCTGCGAACACCTCTCTCTTGCGGACAAAAAAAAACGTGTCCCGTAAGAGTCCGCATTAGAGGGATTTTACTGTACTTTAAAACATGGATTCCGGGAAATACATTTTCTAAATACATTTTTCGGTTGCCTACAAATTTTCACATATATGTTTAAACATCATGAAAAAATAATTGACTCCTTTACAGGCGATTGATATCTAAATTTGTGTTGAAATATGAGTGATATTTTTTTTGTGAAAACAATGCATTATTTTAAATGTACAAAGAAGAAAAAGGTGCATGTCCTACTGTGATAGTGAAACATTTTAATTGCTATGAATTTTCTAGATAATTCGAGTTTTAAGTAATACGTGATGGCATATCGGATTTTCTAGACTCTGCTCTATTTGATTGATCAACTAACTCTTTCGTGTGTAATTCAGTCTAACTTACAAATATTTTATTGTTCTAATCAAATGTAAGTTTTGTTGAAAAACCGTCTGTGATGTCTCTTTTATATGGCTGCAGTAGGGGGAGGAGAGGGAGCCAGCCCCAGAAATATTTGATTTTTTATAGTAAAAATAATGCAAACGTGATGTAAATCGGTTTAAAACCACCTTTTTTTTCAGTGAGTGCCCTTAAATCCCGTTCTGTAGCCGAGCTTCACCCCATTTAACTAAGGCTACTATAACTTCTATAGGAGCTCTACATTTAACTACCACATTTAAATGACTACATTTAATCATTCTGTTGAAACTTTGCGTGGCCAAAATACTTAATGTCAAAAAATACTTTTATTGCCTTAATATTAATTTAAGGGCAGGTTATTGCCTCTTTAAAATCTGCATAAACCAAAAACTTGCCAATGAAAACTTTATCGCATTGTAATGTCAAATGGCACTTTATTCTTTATCACGCTGAGTTTAGGAAACACGTGGACACAAGTTATGTAGAAAGTTCTCTTGTCATGGAACAAGTTAGAAATTTGACATCGATGTTTAAAATATATATATATATATATATATCAATAGTATTTATCAATCTCCCCTTCCCCTCTTCCCCAAATTGATGGTTTTGAACCATCAATTTTCGAAAGTATGCGTATACATACGGAGTTACCTTTAACTAAGGTTTGTGGCGAACTTCGTCATCAGAAAAAGCAAAAAGCGAAGCATTGTTTAAAAAGTTAATGATGTTATAACAGCCCCAACTAGGCAACTTTATTGGCGTAAAATTCTCTTAGGTACTTGCAAAGTACTAAATATCGCAAATGGCTCTATATTTATAAATTTAACTTTATTTTTCGATAATTAATCAATAAAACTATGCATGAAAGCTTTTAATCTTAATTGTGTCACGTATTTTAAGAATAAATTTATGAATGAAAAAAAAACGGATTTTTTTAGTAACTTTACTTGCGTAAAATTAACCAAAATTAAAAAAAAATCAACGAAAGATATGTTTTACAATGGTTCGCTACAATGGCGAAAACAATGCAAGATTTTTATCATTGAGTAAAAATTGCTTCCCATAAAATTCCTAATTTATTTAAAGTTATCAGAATATCGTATTAGAAGCTGACTTTTTTCACGCCGTGTTTTGAATGTTTTATAGCACATTTAGTGTCTATTTGATGGATATGTGCTAAAAAAGCGTGAGCTCTTACACATCTCATATTTTCTATTAAATCGAGAACTTTTGTTTAAAAAACGATAATATTAATTGTTTTTTCCTTTCTTAACTTTTTAAAATAGGTTAAAAACATTTTTTTGTCTAATGCATTCTAAGATACTTATCTACAAATTGGAATAATTCCAAATAAAAGAATTTTTGGCTCTCATTAATATTTTGTCTGGTATAGTAGTTATCATGTTTTGGGGATTAATACATAATGACTTCCATATATGCTTGTAAACGTTGCGTCATGGTACTTTTACTAATATTATAATCCGTCTGTCTCAAATTAGTCGCCACAATTAGAACAAAATTAGTTTCCCTAGTTAGTTGCTACATTTTAGCCCAATAGCGATGTCCGTTGCAGATTTTTGAAGAAATCTGCGGACTATTTCTGAATATTCTCTTTTTTTTTTTTTTCGCTTTCTACACGAATTTCTCAAATTTAAAGCAGAAAACTACAGTTCAAAGAGAAAAAGATACATTTTTTTTAAAGTGCCTAAATCTATGCAGAAGTCCTTCTGTGGCTAAGAGTTCAAAAGCACTTGCTCCAGCTACCTGTGCCTCAGTTTTCTATTTTATTTTGAAGCTTTTTATTCTTCGTTTTACTCGTAACTTTTTTTATTTATTGTCAATCATTCCTTTTTTACTGATTCATAGTAGTGTTTAAGGACTAATCTAATGCTGGTCTACCTTTCAGACTACTTCGCACTCTTAAGCCACACTCTCTTTTGCGTTTAATTATATCCCCAGTACTCGTATAAAAATATCATCTAGATAAGGGGTTCCCAAACTTTTCGAAGTCGTGGCACCCTCTTAACAATAAAAATATTCAACAAAATTTATTCATCCATATATATATGTATTTATTTATTTATCTATTTGCTCATAAATAGTACTGTCTAAACGCACGAAGAGATGGAAAACACCATATTTGTATGATTTTACGGAAAAGACCGTAAATTATGTAGAAAAAGAATTGCCACTTATTATGTGTTTATGAAATTAAGACTAAAAATTCTTAGTTTCATAAACACATAATAAGTGGTAATTCTTCGAAATGTAGAACAATTGCCTTTTTTAAAATTAAAGTAAAATGTATGAAACCGGGTGAGACTTTGATGAGTAACCATTGCACATATTTGTTTCAACAAAGATTTGATGCACCGGACACTTCGTGACCCCCTTCGCGCCTATTCTTACGGCACCCCAGGTGCCGCGGCGTCAACTTTGGGAACCCATGTCTAGCTAATAAATCGTTAATTCATTTCAAAGCAAACTAATGTTTCTGGTTTACTGATAGTAAAATATTTACAAAATGAGGCGTGTGCTAAAGATGCGGGCTCTGGATTTTTGAAACTAAGTTGATACTAATTTGAGGGGATGGAAGGGGGAAGGGCTCTGTAAGTAATTGTTTGATATCATATCACCTTGAAGTCTCTAAAAATGTTCAAACAAAAAATGAAGAGTGTCAAAAGGTGCGAGCTCTTTTTTTGAAACTAATTTGGTATACTAATTTAAGAAGCGAAGAAGGTGGGAAGCTTGTATAATTGCTTAATATCACATCGCCTTGAAGTCTGGCAAAAATATTCAAACAAAAACTGAAGCTTGTCCTAAAGGTGCGAGTTATGAATTTTTGAAACTAATTTGGTACTAAAGGAACGGTGGAAAGGTTTTTAAAGTAATTGCTTGATATCATATCGCCTTGACGTCAAAAAAAGTTCAAACAAAATCCTAAAATCATCAGGGTCAATAATCTGAACAAAAGTATTCAAACGTAGCAACGAATTTGCAACAGATGGATTAAGATTCATTAACGCATTTTAACGAAAATGAAAACGGCTTCTCAAAAGCATTGCCGAACGCACATAATTTTAAAATAAATACGTAATTGCAACGTTCTCTAATTTTATTTTATTGCTGATCAATCACATTAATATTCAGAACATATAGTATCTTCCAGTTATAACCAGTTTTAGTGCGGAACAGTTTACTTTGTTATGTCTGGACCGGCATGTCTTATGGTTATCTCAAAATATAAGTCACTCTTCTTGCTATCTATTTCTACTTTTGTTGCGTGACATTTTCCAAGTTTTATATTCTTTTTCTCATTTATTTATCTATCTTTGATTCTGTACTCATGTGATTGATTGCTAATTGCTTCTTTATTTTGAACATATGAAAAAAATAATCCTAACTTGGGTGCATGATGCCTCCTGCCCCCCATCTGTTCAAGATCCTCCGAGCGAACTTCACACCAGTGATAGTTTCTAAATGATCAGTTTTTAGCCTACTTTTCCGCAAAAGTAAAAATAGAGATAGAGACAAAAGAAAAGAGCATGAAAAAGGTTCTAATGTAGAGTAAAATTATCTCTAGAAAAGAAAAGAAAAAAAAAAAAAAACAAAGCTAAAAAAAAACGTAAATACTTATATAATTATTGAAAAAAAAAATAATAAAACCAGTGTTTTGAGATGGGGAACTGTATTTTCCCCTCCCCCACCCTCCACCCATTAAAAAAATTTGAGAGAAAGTTGGATTTTACAAAAATTTTTCGTTAGAAAGATTCAGAATATTTTATTTCCGTTCTTCAATTCTTGATTTGAATTTCTTTTTTTTTTTTCAGTTTTTTTTTCCGTTCAAAAAACGTAACATTAGCACGCACGAGAAAACTTAAAACATATAAATCTAAAACTAAAAGATGGATTTTATTCAAAAAAATAATATTAGTAAAAGTTTACAACGAGGAACAATAAATATTTTTTTTTTTTTGTTTTTGTTTTAGCGATTTTAAGAGTTTTTTTTTTTTTTTTTTTTTGAACAATTTAAAATCATTATTACAACTTAATGATTTCATTTCATTTTCGCCGACTGCCAAGTTGCGCCCCCCCCCCGCCCCCGCCTCTAACATATCAAAAGATATGATTGAAACTGAAAAACGGGGGGGGGGGGGGGTCGGCGAAATTGGGGAAACACCAACTTAATTGATACATTGATATTATAAAGTAATACTACCTTTTGTAACTTATTTCAAGAATAAAACCAATACATTTTTTATTTTATTTTTTGAGTTTAAAATAACGACAAATTTATTTTAAAAGGGAAGTAGCTCTTTTTTAAGTCATGTTCACAGTGAGACTTATCTACTCGTTTGGTAAAACCTTTTATTTCATATGAGAATGGAAATAATATCCATGGCATGAAATCCCTATGAATCTCTTAGTATTCTGCTGACGCTCTGCTGCAGAGGCTTCCTTTAAAACTGGAATCAAAACTTTTTTTTCTGGTTTTTCCTTGTTTCCCGTCATTAGACAAATAACATGTAATTCATAGTTTCATTTCAGTTCTTAATGTGTGCATTTTTTAAGCCTAATGTAAACTAGCCCCAGAAAACCACTCCGATCTTTTTGATATACTTTGCGTTTATTCCTGCTATTTTAGGTGATTTGGTCATATGAGAATATTAACTCTTCATTACCTTTAGATCAGCCAATTTTGATAAGTTTACATGAAACGTTTTGTGAAATGAGAACAATAATAATGCGTTACGTAGCACCGCTTCTTTTTTTTAATACAATATCAAATCAGAACAAAAAAAAAAAAAAAAAAAAGATTGGAACTGTAACTTATAAAGCGAAAATTAATTGAACTTTAATTTAAATGGAAAAAAGTTCAATAAGAGCTAAACGAGCGTACTTTCCCGTACGCCAATACCGATTACCCATCAGCCATATATGAAGCGTTTAGTATCCAAAACCACTCAATGCGTTTCTGAATATTTTTCATGAGAGGCAAAAAGCATTTCACGCTTTGTACGCTTAATTTTTCCTAAGTAATTCATTTTTGTTCAAATAATCATCGGATGTATGACTTTCTTTTTAAAATTAGCAGAACTGTCTCATCGTACATGTAAAAATGAGGCCGGTTTACGGATGAAAATGACTTAGATTGAGCTGTTTTTGTATTAAATCGTCCTTATTTAATTTTTATACTCTAATTTTCCGTTCAAATTCCTATTATTCTTGTTGTTTCTCACTTATATGCCATGTACTAGCCTGTAGAACTTAGCAATTTTTTATAACAATGCTGTTGGTGTTATCCGTATGTTTTTATGGTGGCGACATGGTAATAGGTTGCTTTTGAAAAGTTTTTGTTTTACCTATTGGAATAGTTCAACTGTAATCAGGACATCTCATCCATTCAAAATGATAACTAAATAAGATGTTCGTTCTTATGCAAAAACAATATGTACATGGTTTTTCACTACTGGTTGAGAAGAATGATATTAAGCATTATTACAATGTATGTGATTAAGGATGAAAGTCTGGTTTCAGAAGAGAGCAATGTGGTGTAAAACACATTATCGAGCAAAATACTCAATGTAGGCAACTGTCTTTTTCTCCAAAAAATGGTAATAAAGAAGTCAAATTGAACGTGAAAATGGCACTACGTAACTGCACTGGGTCATTTTTAGGGTAGTATTTAAGGGTAATGCCATTAGGGGTTAACCGTAAGTTCGGTATCAAAAATACCTCATCTAGACTGCGTTGGTAATTGTAAAAATAGTATTATTTCCGTAAAGTGCAAATACGTTACTTGTAAAACGTAACAGTTGTCTTCTATTGCTGTTTTTGCGATTGTCCATAATAGTACCCACCCCGTGTAAGCAAACCTGTTCTCAATTTTTGGAAAGTTAAAATTTACAGCTGAAACACTAGACCTAAGCATTTAAACTGAAATGATCATAAACCTGCAACGTGAATTTTGTTTTCAACTCAATATTTTTGTAGTTCATTTTTTTTTAAATAAGGCTGGTTTTAAGTGACAAAAGTTGAAGATACCTTGCGTTTGATGATTTTATTCCAAAATGTTTTGTTAGTATTTTCTCGTGTGCCGTCTTAAAATAAATTAATTGATAAATAAAACCAGGATCATTCTTCTATTAATGTTTTTGAAGCTTTGTCTATAGCTTTTCCTTGTATGAATATAAATATTTGCCTGGACCATCCTATCTATCCGTAATTATATTCAAGCGACCCAGCAGAGTCTTGTAACGTAAAATAAATCAATCACCCTTATTAGTCTTGGGACAGTCTTCAAAATTAATCATTCCCTTCTCTGCCGGTTTAAAATTCTCAAGTTACGACGCGAAATGCATGGAATGCAGAGTTGGATCTTAGCACGCTCGCTTTAAAATATACAAGCCACTAAAAATATTAGAGACTAAAATGCCACTAAAATTTCACGGGCAATGCCTTGGTGCGATATTTCCGTCTGAACATAATGCACAGTGTAAGTGCGATATTTTAGTCAGGACATTACTCATAAAGAAGATGCAGACTCTTTTTTTTTTTTTTTTTTTGTAGTAAGTAAAGATGTTGCACAGATTCATTTGCAACTTTTATATTTGAAAAGGGCTCCCACACAAAGCTTTCTTTAAGAATACTCAAGACCGACAATTGATTTTAACCGTTAAATTTATGATTTTTAAAAACACTTTAAAATAATTTGCCTTCAAACTTCTGTTCAAATCTTATAAAAGACAGTACAAAAACCATGCAGTGAACCATGAAGAAATAAAATATATCATAAAAAAAGGACCAAAAAATATTGACAGGGCTCTTTTGTAATATCTGTTGCTACATGTTTGCCTATGGACAACGCTTTGTCATAATTTCGAATTTATGTTTCGAAATCAGGATGTCGCGAATTTTAGCAATGTAGACCGATTACTTATGCTATGTAGACTACTAAGGCCATATTGGTGTACATGGCCTTTAATTGGTGCACCTCACCTTATAAAAAATATATGTCAAAAGCACAATAAACTTATAATGAAATAAATACCCGAAAACAAAGTGATAAAAAAATTTGATCTATATAATCAGGTAAAAAATTTTAATCTTTAAAGCGAGTGATAGAAAACGAGTTTCAAGCATTAAAAAAGAGCGTTGAAATTTAAAGTCTAAAAATAATGAGATAGAAATTTAAACTTTATACGGATATTTAAAAAAAAACCCGTAAAAACCTTAGAATGAGTCTAAAAGTACTCTAAAATAACGGTTAAGAAATCCCTAATCCCTAACCTAAAAAGTGTGTTTAGGAAAGAATTAGTCTTCAAAAGATAATGAATTAGAAGCAAAATAATAAATCTGTTGTTACTATCTTTCAATCGAAATGCTACAGTATTGTGGTATGAGGCACTTTTCAGAACTTTTTTTTATGAGAACAAGAGTTACATTTTAAGCGTTTTTAATCGAAAATTCTTCTCAAAAACATCATGATAAGCAACACCAACGGATTTTTTACTGAACTGAGGGAAGGAAAAAAACTCTTTTTTTTATTATTATTCTTTACCTTGCCGTACACATGCCGGATGGAGACGCATAAAAAACAATCACATATCTAAAAGAAAGTAAGTATATCTTAAAAGCCGGTACCGGCGATTTTTTTTCTTTTCTTGAAACATTTGCCAAAAGTGGTCTAGCATTAGAATAATCAAGGTCTCCTTTCAAGGACACCGCTCACAAAAAAAGATGCAAAACTTGTTATTACTTCTTTTTAAAGCTTGTTATTTACTTTTCTATTACGAAGTAAAGAATCCTTTCGAAATCTGCATAGGTGGCGCAGCTCAAGTATAAAATTACTATCCAGCGCTAAAATGTTGTTGCCAGATTTTACGTTTCGTGACTGTCGAATGCAGTCACTAATAAAATTATTCATTATTTTTGATATTCCGAACATTATTATTATGTTCAGAGCATGATATGAACCAACTGCAAGGAACTTAAGTCATCCAATCTTTCGTACATTTTTAAAAAAGAGTTTTGCTTTTAACAAAATATCATAAATGGTATTATCTATGTTTCTAGTGTTAAAGAAATACTTTTTAAAATTGCAATAACTACAGTGATCAAGTATGAAAATGCTCATCATTGCTGAGTACGAAATTCCTTATTTTAGATCTCGATTTTATTGAATGTAATTGTTTGAAAAAAGATTTGTTCTCTTAATTTTTTAAAGAATATTATAATTTTGTTTTATGAATAAAACAAAATCTCAATGGGGAATTGCAGTGTATTCGAGTGCTTCAGGAAATGTTTGTGCCGTAAAACACCGGCAGAGTTCTATTTTACTTGGAAAAAGGTGTTGAAAGGCTTTTTTAGTTTCGTGAATGGAGCAATTTGAGCACTGAAAAGTATTTTCAAGTTGCTAAGATATTTTTGAAAAGTTACAAATATACTAACCATTATGTCATTGAAAATTGGATATAAGGGACCATTCATTAATTACGTAAGAGTCCCGAGGGGGAGGGGGGTTGGAAAAATCTCTGCATACCCTTACTTGGGGGGGGGGGGGGGGTTCAAACCCATTCTTACGTAATATATTCCAAGTCGATATTTTACATTAGAAATCGCACGGTCAAATGGTATGACAGGTATTATATTTCATTTGAACCTGGAAGGTAATAAACGTATAAGGATGAGCTGTTTTTTATTTGTTTTACAAATAATGAATAGTCTGAAATGTAATAAAAGAATCTCACTATGTATGGCAAGTTTTACTTTTAATTAATATCGCACCTTATGCAAAAAAGTGTCGAAAAAACAGTCAGTCTATATTCCAACTTTTTAGTAAATATTTCTTTACACAAAAGGGTTTAATTTTATAATAGTGAATTTAATTTTGATTTCTCAGTGATGTAAGGTTCGTTACTTTATTATTTGAGAAACGAAACGGAATCTTACGTAAGAATGGGGAAGACGGGCTTAAAAAATCTTATGTACCCTTACATGGGGAGGAGGGGGGTCAAAAATTGCGAAAATCATCCTTACGTAATTAATGAATGGCCCTTAAGCTTCAAAAATATAGTTAAGCGATTTTCACGCTTTATAAGAAATTAGCATCGGAAAAAAGGGGGTCGTTATTTGGAGTTTTAAAAGTACTAGATATTAATATTTTGTTATCTTTTTTACATACACTATGTGAAATATTCGTTGAATCTAATTCCTCGTATATTTAAAACAGATAAATAAACCAAAAATAAGCTCGATTAAGTGTAAAAGTAACGTTAAAAACCAGGAAGTCGAAAATAAAAAGTTTAGTAAAAACAGAAAGAAAAAGAAATTTTTATAGTAGGTTTATGAAGAAGAGAAATGTGTATTCGTCCATCTGTCTCACTAGATTTGTCCCCTCTAATATCGTATAAGGGAAATATTTTGGGAAATATTTTTGAAATATTTTGGACTTCTGTCTCTAGATTAAAAAAAAATATATATTTGTTTGAAGCCTAAGAATACAAACTTTGTGAATTTTTAATAATTATTGCTAAATTAATGAAATTTATTTCTAGATTGAAATAAGTTCATTAGTAAAACTTTTCCATTCTTTATATAAAATGTTTTGGTGTAAATAAAATGAACATTGACATAAGGCTTCAACTAGTTGGTGAACAAATTCTTAGGGGTTTTTTTGTAAATGAAAATTATGATGGATATTATTAAAAAATTGTATGGAATAATTTAGACATTGGAAAATTCTTAATTCAAACAAATTCTGCGATGGAATAAATGAAAGTTTTGAAAAAGCATTAAATACTGAAACTTTAAGTATACAATATATTGAACTACGCTTGAAAATGTCTTAAATTATGCTCCAAAATGCCAGTCAGCAACATCTTTTGGAACCACTAATGTACAAAAGTGGCAAAGTATCATTGACGGGGTGCTTGATTCTTAATGTTAGTTTTTGTTTTCTAGAATTTAAAAATTAAAAATTATTTTACTTAATATACCACACACTGACAACAATCGTGGCACATTTCATAAATTCGAGAGAAAAAAGAAAGAGTTATGGATTCATAGTCTAAAATTTATGTTCTTTCTTAGTCAAAAACTCGCACAAATTTAGTTTACGAAACTCAAACTTAGTGGCTTCTATGCGATGTAATCAATCGTGATATATCATTAAGATTTCCTAATTTAGAAGAAATTATTTCATGCCTGAACTTTACACTATTAGTTTAGACTACACAAAAAAATCAAAAAACATAACATTTAAAATCTTTTGCTTGAATGGGGTGGTCTTCTTCAGTCAAAAGTACTACTTCTAGTCATTGAAATGGATAGAATGAGCAAAAAAAAAAAAATACATGGCCCAGAAAATACTTTGATTTTCCCAACAGTTTTTTTTTAAATTAATTTTTTAAAATGTCCTATTTTTCAAACAATGCGTGATCTTTTTGACGTCAAAAATGATGCAATTTGTCGCATCTTTCTATTACGTTTCCACGTTATGATAATCAAGCAGCGAATTAAAATTGCGCTCTACGCTTGCTATCAACCATATCGTTGCCAATACACGTGAGTAAAGATGCGAATTAAATATTTTGTTCTGTGAATGGCAACATTGAATGGCATTTTATCATTTGTGGTGTCACACGATAAAAGTGTAAACAATAAAAATGCACTGATTTAAGTATTTTTTTAAAATATTAAACTTAAATAAATTATTTAAAAAATGATCAGATCCTATGTTTTTAAACATGCTTTTTCAGGAAAAAAAAATACTTTTAAAATTTTGGAAACGACCCTATTGCAATATTTGAAAATAAACTTTGGTTTTCTTAAATAGGGTAACGGCATCAGTAACAGACAAGGGTCCAGTAACAAACAGTCGTAAGTTCGGATTTAAATAATAAGAAATTTAGGTGGGTAAAACTGATGCTGCTGCGACCCATGAGTACGGTGCAAACATCTAGTGTTATTAGAGTGAATTTTAGGAGCCAGTTGGTATTTACAAGGCGGTGGTGAAAGGTTATGGGCAGCCACCACGAAGTCCTTCGGTGTTTCATGTTCATTTGAATTTAATAAGGCTTTAGATCTAAAAACAAATAATTTTGGCATATTTTGAAAAAAATTCGGGAATTCTGTCCATTTCTCATCCTTTCCTCATCCTATCTGTTACTGGGTATCATCAGAATTGTCGCTGTCTGTTACTGGGGGTTTAACCGTTTTTCGCAGTTGAGCAAATAAAAATAGAATTAACTAATTCAGAGGATCTAGAAGCAGCCAAACGTTTGATGAGATGCTGCTGCATGAGAAAAAATTAGTTTTAAAAGTCTAAACGCATTCAAAGACTCAGAAAATTGAATTAAACGGAGAGTGATGTCTTAAGTATTTATGTTACTGGTGCTGTTACCCTACTGTTTTTTTTTTGACATGTGCCAATGATGTCGCCAGTGAGCCATATAAATCCACAAATGAAAAAAAAAAATGCATGTTTATACCATAATCGCAAGATGGGCTACAAAAAGTAATCAATATTAACCTATTTTTTCTAAATAATCCGTATATTTAACAGACGTCAGTAGTTCAAAATGCATAAAAATATCCCATCATATGAGACACTTCTGTTGGTACCCAGAATCAAAATACATGTTTTGACTCTAAGCTTCTTCGAATGTAGCAATTAATGGGCGGGCAGTGGACCCATTTCTCTGCAGCCACGTTTTCAATTTGCACTCTAAATTGCATTCTGAAATGCTAAATTATAATAAAGAAAAAAACTTTTCTCTTTTACTCTGAGTCTGATATCTGAACGCGTGAAAAACAAAAATGCTGTAAATAAAGCGTTTCGATTTTTCTCGTTCTAATGTCCTCATCTTTGGATTTTTTTATTACCTTAGATGAAATTAAATGTATAATTAACTAAGTATAAATTAAATTATTATTATCTTATTTACATAATAATTATTTTGTTGCGCATTTTTACGATAACTATTCACAGAAATTCAATTTTCGTCATTGATTCATTTTCGTTTTGTTTTTACTCTTTAGAAATGTTCTGCTTAAATTATTTTAAAAATTTCTAAAATTACAGATGAATAAAATTTTTAAATGTACATCATGTCACTAAAATTGTTTTATTTGTTGATTACTTTCTTATTTTCTGAATTTTAAATTACGTAAACAAAAATTGTATATGATATATTATAACGAATATCCAAGTTGGTAATTTATTGCTTTATTAAGTGTTTATTATTGGAACTCAGTAGTATAATTTTATTTATTTTTTTCAAAACTTAATTCTTTTATTTTTTTTAATTTAAAGTCCCTTCTTCGAGGCGTATATGTTGATGCGTGCAATATATTAACTCAGTATAATATTATAATAAATGTAAAATATTAACATTTAAGTTAACATACTGAAAATGGTTCCCCACGTGGTACTTAAAGATACTTAGAATAATTCATATTTAAACGTTAATTCTTTTGAATATTAAAAATTTATTATATCAAATTAGTAATAGCCTTTTTTCTAACTTTTTTAACAATTATCTTGAAGCAATGCATGTCATCTAATTTAAAATGCCATACATTTACAACTAGTGTTCCGACTTCAAGTTTTCAATGTAAAGTTTGTCATGGATTGCGTAGGCACTAAGTAAATTAAAAACATGGATAAATTGTTGGAAATCGATGTATGGAAGATGGTTTTATAAATTTTAACCGAAATGTTTTGCTTCTTTGCACGTGCTCCGGTCCATTCCACGGAAAACGAAAATTCTGTCCTGCACGTGACGCCTCGTATATTTCATTAAAAATAATAACTTAAAGCGCAATGATAAACATTTTATTGCTTAACAAATTATAAACGAATGTGTGATTCCTTAAGAAAAAGATTTCGTCATTACTTTTTTAAGTAATTACTTTTTAATGAAATATATGAAACGTCACGTGCGGGACGAATTGAGAACTTTTATTAAGAATGGTCCAATGCATAATTTATTTTCAACGGTTTAGACTACTGTTCTCAACAAATGAGATATCTTTCCTTTAATTGGAACCTTTGCTCTCAAAATCCAATTATTCTATGATATTTTTTGCCATAATGATATTGTAGTTGGAAACTGTTTGTAATAATCTAACAATTCACAGAAATCTGACTTTCTCAAAAACCTATGATCATCCCCCCCCCCCCGTAGTCCTTCATATACATAACACTCAGGGCCGAATGATGCAAACCTTCTTACTTTGAAAAATTACGTTGGAAGGATGGATATATGCAAAATAATTTAAAATGAATAAATAAATACAACCACCCATTTTAAAATTACGATGATTTATCATGAACACCATAAACAGAAACTTGAAGAAAAAAAACAAAAACTTTTTTTTTTCTGTAAAATATTCAAAATGCTACACTGTATCATAAACTTTGCTAAGATCCCTTACATTCATCAAATATAAAATATTACATTACACATAAAAGATTATTTCACAATTTCACAGTAATATTTCTTGACTCAACTTACATACATTCAAATACGCGAAGAAAAGAGCAATGGCGGAGTTTGTTGTTTTAAGTGTCGCTGACTCACAGCTGGGTACATATATTTATCTTGGTATGATTAATGGTATGTAAATATGGAAATAGTGAATGTTAGGCGGTAACCCAGTGTTCGTTGTTATCTGTCTGGTGCATAAAAATGCAAAAACAATTGTAATCAGGAATCAAATGATTCTTTAAATCACTCAACTATAAAACAATGAAGCTTTTTAAAAGATTCTGAGCTTTGATTTTCAAGGATTTATTTAAAATACATCTGTTTGTAGTTATAAATATATTGGTGGTTAAATTCGTAATTACAGCCGTATTTAGAGTTTTTTTCATGTTCATTTAAACAACAGTTAAATATTTTAAAAATTATTTCAAGCTGTCCAAAAGCTTTTTTTTAGTATTTGTTTCAATATAAATGATGTTCTTCAAAAAATAAATAAATAAAGTGTTACTTTAGAAATGTGGTAAGTATTTAATTATCACCTTTGCAAGGATACTTTTATTCACTTAGGAAGAAAACTAATTATCAAAAAATATAAATAAAGTTAGATTCAAATTGTTTTCTGAAAGGTTTATGTATTTTTTTCTTCTGTTAAACCGTAAATGTGAAGCATCCTTTCTTGTTTTTGGAAGGTTAATTTTAGATGCAACTGTTTTAAAATACAAGAATGCCCCTACTATTTTGAACTCTAAATTTATAGAGTCAAATAAATAAAAATAATGTTAAACAGGGGAATGTCGGGTAAAGTGAAACGGTTAAAATGACTAAGCTTTTGCAAAATGAACAGACTGGAAATTTATTTTGAAAATTACGGTACATAAAGAAAGAACATTCTGTTTTATAATAAAACTGACATTGAAGCAATATTTTTTTATTGTTGGCAGTAAATTTGCGACTTCAAAAAAAAAAAAAAAACTTTCACTTTTTTTTTTCCATGGGCAAAGTGAAAAATTAAATATTTCTCTTATGAAATATTTTGTATTCAATTTACAGAAAATACTTTTGATCAAATGAATTAGTAAATAACAGGTTTAATGAGTAAATTAAGCGATACTGAAACACTAAACTGAAAATTGAATTAGTTAATTTATTAAAACACGAAAAAAAAATAATAATGAACAAGTAAAAGAATAAATGAATAAGAAATAAGTGAATGAAAGAATATGTATATATCACTGAATTACTAAATAGAGGAATGTAAATAAATGAATTAATAAATGAATACGTAAATGATTTAGTAAATTCATGAGCGAATAAACAAAATAAACTACTTCACTTTACCCTATCCAGGTTGCCTCGCACGTACTTGACGGATTGTAGAAAATAGTTAAAATCCAAATAAGTTTAATATCAACTAAATGAGCACTTCAGAGAATGTAACAACGGCTCAATTAATATTTAAAATGTTAATAACAATAAAAATTTATCATTTTATAATAACAAAAATAATTTTTTGACTTGCAACAAAATATTACAATATGAGTATCAATTTTTGAAAATTGCCTGTATTATCATATGCTTTAATCTTCGGTGGTATTCTTTTACTGACTGGAATAGATTACATGTGCTACTATATAGTTTTAAAAAAAACCCAGATATGTGGCGTTAAAAACAGAGCAAATATTTCATTATTTCACTTTGCCCCGCTGTTTCACTTTGCCCCACATTCCCCTACCTATTAAAAACAAAACATTGCGTTTTTATGGTGATTTGGAATGATGTTCTAGTCTGAAGATGAAGTTTATATTATCTTGGATAGGTTAGAAATAAATATCATACTTTATTACATACGTAATATTTAACTTATTGCAAGAATTTATTTTAACAAATAGGAGAGTGTTATAGAACTAAGTTACCTTTCTTACTATTTAACTTTAACTTATAGATTGCCAATGTTTAGAACAATTAAATCTGCTGGGAAAAAAGCTGTCGAAACCTTTTTAAATTATGTAGCGTTTATTAATTTAGAGTGAACTTCATGTGATACTTCTTTTATTCGATTATATCAATGCAAAACACCAAAAAAAAGGGGGGGGGGAAAGGTCGCAAGTGGAAATGTATATAAATGTTAATTTTACGATTCATCGTTTGATATATGAACACTGAAATCTATTAATAGTAAAAATAAAATAATTTTTTTTTTCTCAAAAACACATTTTAAGTTTCGAATTTTTTAAAAGCAATCACGCCGGTACATTTTCATTAAGTTCTGTTCTTTAAAAACTTTCCCAGAGCCGCACGTGGCGGGAAAAAACTAGCTAGAGGAAGGTAGTCCAGGAAGATAGCCCCTTAGTTTCAGCTACTGCCGCAAAGTTCTTTGCTTGTGAGCAAAAGGAGGAAATGGTTGAACAGGGGAACCCGGTGTACGGTAAAGAAAGAAACTTTCAGGAAGTGGATCGCATCGTCTTAATTAATTTCATTTTGGCGGTATGTTTTTAAAAATTTATATGCTTCACAATTTACCCTTTTCGCTAATATGTTTACAAAAATCATGAAATTTTATTTTTATTCATGTTGAGTGATTTTTTGAACCCTTCCTTAAAAAAAAAAAAAATAAATAAACGTTAGTAATACCATTAAAGAATTTTAAAAAAGAGATTCCTCAGAAAAACGAAAAAATAAATTAAATAAATAAATAAAAATAAATAACAAATAAAATTACGTAAATAAATATAAATAAATAAAAAATAAAATTTCATAAATAAATAAAAGGAATAAAAAATAAAGTAGTACATAAGTAAAAATGAAAAAATAAGTTAAAATAAAATAAAATAAATGAATAAATAAATCTTTTGGTACGTATAGTTGCTCTTGTTCAATACTAAGACAGGTTAATATTGTATGATTTTGAAATTTCTATACAGATATAAAGAGCAATTCATTCATAATCTAGTTCTATTGTTTTACACAGAGATCATGTCGAAGCCAAGTGTTTGTTCACTTTCTAATTTCATGATTTTCTGCTTCTTCCCTGTATTACAGAATGAAAAGAAAAATATTTAAACATGTTTAGCTCAAAACAATTTTTTAACATGTCTCAATCTCACTACTAGACTACGGCAGCGATATGCAAAAAAAGTTAAAATGTTTGTTGCTTATAATGTTCAACTGTGAATTTATTTAAAAAAGTTCACTAATTTTGATACCAAAAAAATTAATTCAAGCATTATGCACTATAACTTTCTTATCATTTTCAACTTTATTTATAATAAGTAATTACATGTATATATTACAGTTAAAAATCTGTGGATGAATCTCTGTAACCCTATTAAAAACCCATTTTGAAAAAAAAAAAAATGTTGCGTAGATGAATCAAAAGATAAAAAAAAAGAATAATATGAAAATCATTGCATATAACGTAAAGTATACTCATATTAACTTACAAATTTTTAAGCACTCGTTAAAAACAGAGTTTTATGACCAAATGGAAAATTTAATTTTCAAAGTTAAAATGTTTTATAGAACCAGTTTACTTTTCTTTATTGCAACGAGATATTGCTATTATTCAAAAGAACTAAATATGCTGTATGGAAATCTTCTCTAGCTTTTTAAACGATGTACAACTTATTAGTTTGTGAATAACTTCACGTATTGCTTTTTTCATGCGATTAGTTCAGAAAATATATCAATACGAAGAAGCAAAAATGTTTTTAAGACGTTTTAAACTGAAATCTCCGAAGATTTTTTTTTTCAATTATTTTTTTACCATTTTTTTAAATTGAAGAAAAATTGCATATTACTAGGCCTGGAAATATGTTTGAAACGCTCTTTATACTTTTTTTGGAAAAACTACTTAAATTTTGAAGATTTTTTATAGAAAATACATGTTGTATTTTCAGTTTTACGAGCCTGCTGATTAACATGCGGAGCACAATCGGGGTCGTATAGTGAGTTATAAGAACTGGGAAAATATTTTGTTGAGAACTTTTAAATTTGCAAATTTTCCAAAACTTAAAACAAAGCTCAGTGTGTAGTTCCGTTTTTTTTAAACATGCGGAGCACAATCGAGGTTATATAGTGAGTGAGTTATAAGAACTGGGAAAATATTTTATTAAGAACTTTTAAATTTCCAAATTTTACAAAGCTCAGTTTGCAGTTCCGTTTTTTTTTTTTTTTAGCTGCTTGGTTTTATGCTAGTACATTACTTACTTTGATATTACTTTGTTTTCATCAACTATACGTTTTTCAAATTGGTCCCTGCAGAGTCCAACACATAACAATGTGTACCTATTATTATTTTTTTTTTTTCATTTGTACGCTTTTGTCGAACAGTCCCTCCAAAAACGTATAAGCTGTGTTTCACTGATTACTTTAATATTCATTTATTTAGTAATCTTGAAACAAGTTTCCATTGAATTGAAACTTTCTACACATTTATTGAATATGGTTATTATTTTAGTACTTCGGCATAGTGCAATCAGATCAAGTTCTAAAGCCAGTAAAGCTCTATTGAACCAGCTATTTTGTGTAACTAATTTAGTTAGGTTCAAATCTAAATAAATCAAAAGTATAAATAAAATTACATTTTACTTTTCAGAAAACAACACAAATCTATTAATTACTTCATTGCAAAAGAGAAACATCATCTCTTGTTTTTGGAAGTTTAATTTCAGATGCAATTGTTTTAAAACACAGGAATACCCCCTACTATTTTGATTATTGAATTTGTGAAATTCCAATGAATCGAAATTTTCTACTCATTTATTGAACATTTTTATTATTTTTGTACTTCGGTGTAGTGTAGTCTATCAAGTTCTAAAGCCAATAAAGCTCTGTTTAACGAGCTATTTGTGTGTAATGTTCCGAAGTTTATGGAAATAAGGAAGTATTGCACATCATAAGTACTTAACTTCAATAAACTATTTATAATCGTTAAAGAATTTAAACAAAGAAAAAAAACCGGAGACTTCTCTGAATTAAAAAAAAAAAAATTTAGTTGAAAATGGCTCTATTTTGCATTGTTTTCTGTTTTACGTTTCCAAGTTTAGTTATCTGATATTGATATTGTTACAAATTCTGTAAATAGTAATTATTGTAGGAACGTAACCTGTAAATAGTTTCCCGTAATGAATATACAACCCCTTTTTCATATGGCTAAAATATACGACCCCTATTCCCTCTTTGTTCATTGATAAAATTTGATAACGGTCAACGCATTTCGAGAAGCGTGTGGAATATTTGAGAAAATTCTTTTCGGTGTATTTAAGCCGTTAGCGATGGATAAACAGTTAGTTTCGATTCAGATTTCGAACGGAGAGCATTTTGCTCTGTTTATAGCGAGGCATTTCGCTGTGTTGTTTTCGTATTTGGAAGTAAATACGTGTGTAAACGTTGAGTTTACGGTGTTGTGTGATAATTGCTTAATTGCTGATGAATAATTTAGCAGTTGTTGAAGATCTTTCCTGTACATAGTGTAAATAAATTTCCTGTGTTTTTATCAAGAACTGTGTCTTCATTTCAAGAAAGTGGAAGTCGCACCGAATCCGTTACAATATCTAAACCAAATGACGCTTGACAAGGAAGAAGTAGATAAATGTCGTTGGACATAAAATTGCTTACATACTAAGACATAAATGATGTTAGAATTGATCAATCTTACATATTCCTTCTGTAAAAGGAAAGAAGTAAGTAAAACTTTGCAATTGAGCATGCAATAAGATCAACATAAATCATTTATAGAAAACATTCCTTAAACAACGGACATTCGAAACTTGGATCGTGTTCTGACATAAATTACATAACCCTGCTTGAATATTAACAGAGCGTTGGTTAATATAAAACATCACGTCATTAGAATACATCCTTTTAAACAATCCTCTACCGTTCCAGCTACTATACTTTTCCAAGACTTTCGCCTCAGTACACAACTGGACGATAGCAAAACATGCCCTGCCTTAGCTCTAACTTCCTGTCATCGGATATGTCGATCTGTCCATCCGTCGCATGGTCACGATATTCGAGGTAGTCACGCGAGCCTCCCTCACTTTTACCCATCCTCGCATATATGAGGGACTGTTTATTTGTCATGCTTATGTAATGTATATGTGTACCTTACGTCGATTGATCCTAGTATTATTGTTGAAAAGGAGGCATTATTTGTGTTTTGGTAATGGCAATAGTAGGTAGTTGGTGATGTTTTTTTGGTGGGAGTAATTGTTGAGGGGTTGTTTACAGTAACTGAGGATATCAATTATGCTGAGTGATCACAGTCTATGCATGCGTGTATGTATGTTTCTTGACTTGAAAAATATTAGTTATATGTCAATATTTGAAAAGAATTTCGTCGTTTTTCAAAAGTATTGACAATAAAACCATTGATTTTCTGTCTGAGACTTTTTATGACATCATAAACGATTAGCTTTGAATTTATTTATGGTCATTGATTCTGTAAACTTGTTTTCTAGATTTCTCTTCCCAAAAAGAGACATCCAAATATGCTTAAAACTAGCTAGTACACTCAGAACAGGAAAATCCTTAGCTTGTTTAGTCAGCGTGAATTTCCACCACTCAGAGTTTAAGACATTAATTTTTTTTAAAAACAATGCAAATATGAAAGCTTTGGTAACAGTGCTGATTAACTAAAACCACTGTATATAAGATACATAATTTTTTTTCTAAAATGAGTGATCTAAAAAATGTGTCAATGTTGTGCTGTTGGAAATAAAAATCATAAATTCAATGATAATTTACTGAAGCGATTATCATCGTAAAAGGCCATACTTTTCAGTGAAACTCTAAATATCACCAACAGTGGCCAAATTGAAACCAGATTTTAAAAAAAATCGCCAAATTTGTCACCAAGATGGCGACAAAACTTGGCGACCAAAAGATTGGCGATATATCGCCACGTTTCTGCAAATTATAACACCACGAGTTTACATCGAAATTAACAATGATTTCCCCCCAAAAAGAGGAAAAAGACCAATTTAAAAACACCCGAATGCAACCAAAGGGGCACAACTAGACGCCACTAGGAGTCTACGTACCAAATTTCACTTTTCTAGGACATTCCGTTCTAAGTTATGCGACATACATACGCACGTACTCACATACACACATACATACGTACGTACATACAGACGTCACAAGAAAACTCGTTGTAATTAATTCGGAAATCGTTAAAATGGTTATTTCTAGTGATGTACCGGATCGTTAAAAAAGTAGATCCGCGGATCCGGATCCGGATCATTAGTGTCAAGATCCGCGGATACGGATACGGATATGGATCTCATTTTTTTTACCCATTCAACTATCCAAGTGTAAAATTTGTTACGAAAGGTATTCCTGTCAGAATAATGGCAGTTTCTTCAAAAAATGTTAACTGCGGCAAAAATATAATCAAGATTATGATTTACTCTTTAAAGAAATCTCCGTTAAAATTGAGGGAGAGTTGGAAGGAATGGGTCAGCGCTTCATTAATGCTTAGATGGAATGTGAAAAATTATTTCTAGCTCACTCGGTAGATGTAGGATACAGGAGCAAGAGTGTAAAGCTGCTACTGGACAGGCTAGAAATAATTTTTCCCATTTTATTTCAGCATAAATGCAGCGCTGACCCATTCCTTCGAACTTCTCCGATCGACGAAATACAGAGCCGGGAACCCTTTTACAAACAGTAAATAGAGAATTTAGTCTCACTTTTTTTAAAGGATGCCGAGAAAAACAAAAAGGAAGAATAACAGAAACCCCGAATCAATCTTATTTCCCCTTCCCTTTTTGCAACGGAGAGGGGGTGGTACAAATTGGCTTCTGAAATGATACCTTATGATTTAAATAGGGAATAAAACCTAATTTAAACGGAATTTTTTTAGAATAGAAATGATCCGTTTAAGATCCGTAAAAAAAGTAACGGTTACCGATACAGATCTTTATTTACCCTCGGATATCCGCGGATACGAATACGGATACGGGTATCCGGAACATCACTAGTTATTTCGCGTGTCTGCACGTTCTTAGTCACTTATAAACGTGTGTGGTCGTGACGAAAACAAAACTCAACATTCTTTCGGTGGTGAGCAAAAGGGAAATTAAGGTCGATTTTTGAGTGAAATTTTTTTCGCGAATACAATACTTCCTTCATTTTAAAAGGAAGTAAAAATGTGAAAAATACCCGCGGATAATCCGACTGCCTAAAGCCGGGAGTTTACTGTGCTGCTATCTATAAATGCCCCTTCCACAATCGTATTTATTCCCTACTCAACTGCCCTCTCCAAACACAGGAGTTTGATATTCCAAGCCCCGTGTTAACTCGTTCATGTACAACAGCGTTTTTCAATCTTTTTTGGCCCACTATTGAAGCGCCACCTTCTTTCATAAAAAATCCTACGAGGCAAAAATTCTGTGCGTCTACGTTCAGTGCTGCTGTAAGTATGCTGCACCAGCTGCACTCGCATGATTTCTAAATACAGTGCTGGCCAAATTATTAGACTAAAGAGGTTTTTTTTGCTTGTTTTTTTTACACTATTTGTACTAAAATACTATTTATTTTATTGTTAAAGTATAGTATATACTGTACACTGATTATTATGTTATTTTAGCATAATTTAATGTTTGCAGGTGGCAGCACTGTCTGCTTTGTTTATGTTCTTTGTTTATCGACCTACCAGGAACATAACCTCAATCAGCTTGAAGAGTTCACTAGTTCTTTTTATTAGTGTGTTCTGTTATATTAAAAGTTAGTTTAAGTAATTAGTGAGTATGTGTATGTGAGTATATACAATAGTGAGTATAAACAAGTTTTTACCTCCTTTTTTAAAAAGTTAAGAAATTGTGTAAACCTTGTGAAAAGTATGCCAAAAAGACTTAAAATGCTCAAGGAACAAGAGAATGCATACTAAATATTAGATAGTATTTCACTGTTCGTTAATGTGTCTATAGTTATGTAAGCAATAAAAAATTTGCCTTTAAAACAGCCTTAGTCTAATAATTTGGCCAGCACTGTATATGATTTAATTTTTACAGTCCACTCTGTGTAGTTCCTTGTCTTTTAACGTTGTTTGAATAACTTGGTTGCTTACCAAAACGCCAAGGAAAGTAAGCAAAACCCAAATAAATTCGCAAGAAATAACATTCACGAACCAGTAAGACTTTACGCATGCTTTTGCGGACTACTTTGGGAGGAAAAGTTCAAGTACTTACGTAATGAAAATACTCTACGTATATCCTCTATTCCCAACAATATATTAGTAAAAAGAGAAACAATTATTTTACTTATTATTTCAAAGTGAGAAAATCTTCGAAAAAACATCAGTTTATTTTCGAAAAATAACTTCGAAATCTAGTCGAATCAAAAAAAGAAAAAAGTGAGACGCAGTGAGTGAAAAATGCGAGCCCGATCCGGTGTTGCATACTTTCAAATACAGAATTGTGGTCTCTATCCTAAAAGAATGGCAATACTTAAAAAATATAGTACACAATTTTTCCTTCATTTTACTTTTTATTTATTTACTACATTTTTTGTAATACTTATTTATTTATTGATTTTTTATATTAGTATTGAAAAACTTTTCAATCGTTGTCAAAAAAAAAAAAAAAATCCCGGGACCGATCAGAATGCGTTGACCGGTGTCGGTACACCAGAAGAATGGTTGAGAATCCTTGATGTACAGTATCTACAAATAAATCTAACATACTTATTATTAAAAACCCTATTTGATAATGTGTGAAAGACGTAAAATGTGAATTGATGCAATCCTCCTCGAAATATCAGTATTTTTGTTTACTGAGTTACGTGCTAATAAATGTACACTATTATGTTTTGACATTCTGTGTCCTTTTAGACTCACACTCTTAGTCCTTCAGAATATTCACAAGTTTGCAATTCATCAGATAAACAATTACTCTTCGTTTTTAAACATTTACGATATGATGAAACGCCTCTAATGTTCACAAGAAAGAAAAAAGTATTTTTTTCAATTTTTGCTCTGTCATTCACAAATAAGTAAATATTACACGAGAAAAAGATTGAAGGTCGATGCTTGAAAGGGAAGAAAAGTTGATGGAGCTAAATTGTTTTTAAATCTGCAATTAGTCAACTGTTCGTAAAAAAGTGAAAATATTATATTTGAACAATTTTTCCTAAACATGAAATATTTATTAAAGTCTCATGTATATCTGAAAATAGTAAAAAGTAAGCGTATATTTATAAAGCATGAGATTATAAAGAAATAAAATTGAATTGAATAATATACATAATTGGATTTGATTAAAAAGTCTGGCTCCTGACATAAGCGGCCTCATCTACAAGTGTTTTAAAAATTATTTAGTTTATTTATTAAATAATTTTATAATTTGTACGTGTTGTGGGATCGTGCAGCATGTATAAATGATTACACTGTGCAAAAAAAAAAAAAAAAAAACTTTAAAATGCTTCTGACATTTCGTCGGCTGATTCTCATGTAAAATGACCCCCTGAATCCTAATATGACCTCCGTTTTCCCCTTATTCATACCATTTCTTTTTAAAGACTACCCAAGTTTTTTTTTTTTTTTTTAATTTTCCTTAGTTTCAGAGTAACTATTTTTTTAGAGGTTAAAGGGGCTTTATATTAATTGCTAACATATTTTTGACGGGCAAGAGAGGTTCAAATTTAAGATCATAGACACCAATAGCAAAAGGGGGGATTTGGGGGTATATACTCTCAAAATATTAGAAAAATCGCGAAAAACGATCTTTTTATTTTGCTTTTGAAAAAAAGACGTTTGTAAAAAAAACTTTCGGTGCAGAATGGGAATATAAGACTCGTTTCTATAACTCCCATGTCCAAAAAAATTTTCGCGACGTAAAAAACTTTTAAAAAAAAGAAAAACTCTCATGTGAATGTCGCACGTTTCATACTAGTTGAATCGCAGGTCTTCATTCAAAAAGACATTCTTCTTACTTATTCTTATGTAAAATGACCCCTTGCTTCAAAATACGACCACCTTTCTCCCCATCACACCCCCTTTTTAGACCATCCCCCTCCTCTGATTCAGAGCCATTTTTTAATTTGGAGGGGGAAAAGAGCATTACAATAACCGTAAACATTGTTCTGAATGACTAGAGATGTGCAAAGCTCAAAATCTTGTGCATATGTAGCAAAAAATAAAACTCCCCCCCCCCCAAATTAAAAATAATTAATTCAAAATGAAGTGCCTTAGTTCTTTATGATAAATTTAGCTTTAGATGTTACTTCGATTGCTAATCTTCGAGCATAACAGGAAACTGGAGCTGATAGGAATAGCTGAAAACTAGTAATTAAGGAAAAACCCAGGCCGATTATTTATTTGAAAAAAAAATTAACTATAAAACTTAAATTTTAGGCTAATTTAAAGTATTAATTTATTTTGGGAAATCTAAGTACATCTTTATTTTACATTGTCAATTTATCTACAGTAAGTACCTATTATTGTTAATTTAAAATAACTAATCCAAAAGCAAAAATAAATTAATATTGTTAATGGCTAAAATTAGATTTATATTGATATGCAATTCTGCATAAAAACAAACTCTTTCTTTCCTGATACATTACTTAATAACTGATAACTATGACAACGTGCTATGTTTAAAAATAGAAAATCTTACATTTACGTTACAAATAACGAAATTTAAATTGCTTAAAACATCATTACAAATCACAATTTTTTTGGTGCTTTTTTGTTCTGTTAATCTTTTTGGTGACCGATAAATTGTAGCATCATTAAAATTGAGGAATGAAATTCAAACATTGACAGACTTTTTTTTTAACTTTGGATTATTAAGCTTTGATTACAGCGATTAATTTTAATTAAGCTATTTTTAAACAATATTTAATGTTTCATATGACGTTTCATTTTAAAAGTAAAAGTACTGCAAAATTTAATATCCAAGTGTTCTCCGCTTTTTAGCCATTTATAATTACATAAAAAATTAGCAGTTAATGTTAAGAAGTAATAAACTGATTTATGTATTTATTACTACTTAACATAATGATTTTTTTCTGGTTACCGTGTCATATTTAAATGGGTATGTAATAGTATGGCTAAGATAATGTGTCATAAGATTAAAGAAAATTTTAAGAGCAACAAAGTGTAAATTGAGTGTTTACTCTTACATTAAAATTACTCTGAATGCGATTAAATTAATGAAAAACAGTTTGAATTATTTTGTACTGTGGTACTATATTGCGACTTTCATTCAATCTAAAAATAATGTTTTTTGTAAATAATTTGTTTACTATTCCGTTGCAGTATATTGAAGTATTCAGCAGAAGCAAATATTCGATTTGTCTGCCGAATATGCAGTATACCGAATACCAACCGAATAATCGGTGCATCTCCAGTTGTAAGTAACGAATCTGGCAACCTTATATACAAAACAAGCACAAACCTAAATTGCTTTAAATATCGCTACAACAATTTATTCGGATGATTTTCTGCTATCTTATTCTCTTCAGAGACTTAAAAGTAATTTTATCATAATTAAAATTGAGTAAGGAAATTGAAAAAGTGCTAGATACGTTGATTTTTATCTTTTTAATGCAAAGGATTATTAAACTCTGATTACAATTATTAATTTTGTTTAGGTTGTTTTGCAACAATATTTAATATTTCATATGGTATAAAACTTGAAAAGTTGAAATCTTCCAAAATTTAATACCCACGTTCTTTCTTTCTTCTTCTTATTGTTGTTGTACTTTATCTAAAAAATCAGCAGTTAATGTTAAGCTGTTATAAGTTGACTCAATATATTTACTACTATTTAATATTATGCATTTTTAATGGTTGCTGTGTCATATTTAAATGAGTTTGTTTTTGTGTTATATGTCATAAGATTTTAAAAAAAATGTAAAAGCAACAAAATTTAAAACATCAGTGTGTTTTTCTAATCATCTTACAGAAAATAACTTTGAATGGAATTAAATTAGTAACTATTTGAATTAATTTCGTACTATGGTACTTATACTATGAATTTCATTGATTGTGCAAAAAAAAAAAAAAAAAAAAAAAGAGCCTTTATTTACCAATAATAAGCATTTAAGTTTGTTTACCTTTCGGCTGATAAATATTAAAGTCGGCCGAACCAAATATTCGGTTTGTCTGACAAATATTCCGCATACTGAATACCAACCAAATATTTGGCGAATCCCTAATTTTCAATATACTTCTAGTTTTTGGTTAAAAAAAAATGAAGTTATTCTGATTACAATTTGTACTACTGTAACGATATTATATTTAGATTTTGAAAACATGACAAGGGATAGTCTTCCCTAATTTTCAGTGGCAAATTTATAGGTTTGTGGGTCCCTCAGAAATGAACAGAACTTCGTAAAATATTTTTACCGTGCCTTATTGGATGCCCTTCGGTCTTCGTATGTTTTGGGGTGCACACCGAGGGGGGGGGGGGTCATGGCGCAGATTGTGCCATCGAAAATTATAGGGGCGAGTTGTTATGAGGGGTATTTTCTCCTTTTTTGGAGCTCTTTCTTTTGGGGAGGGTTTTTTGCGATACTTAGGGGTGTGCGCCCTTGCTGTTAGGGGTAGGCGGCACCCCTGCCTATGTCTTGGGGCCCCACAGAATTGCGACACAGTAAATTCACCACTACCAATCGTTCATTTCTCTCCAACTTCTCTTGTAGAATCTCCCACTCTAACTAAAGGGGTAGTACTTTTTTCTTAAACCAGCATTGGTTAATCTTCTCTCTGCTCGTGAATTTGAGATCTAATTTTCAAAGTCCTATTTAAACGATTTTGAACCAACTATTATTTTTATGTGAACATTCAGTCAGTTTGAATTATGTGCTAAAGAAATGCTCTCACAGATTAGAATGTCAGTGCGTTAGGAATAGAAATTTTCGTGTAGTGACCAAAAAAGTCATTTTTAAAGAAAATTATATTGTGAACAGGGAAATTTTGGAGTCCGTCACAAATGACTTTTCCAGGCCCCCTTCCGTATTGTTTACTCAAATATTTCACCCCTAGTTTTAAAAATATTGCGCCTCCCTTAGGCTCGGGCCCGAGCCAACAGATGCCCTCCCTCCCTCCTGTGCACGCCCCTGATTGTGAATCCATTTAAAGTATCTTGGTTTAAAAAGAATCCAAGAATCTGGTTCTTTTATCTTCTCTAGCTTCAAAAGAATCCAGGATTTGTTGATGATAGATTTATTTGAATGTAGTTTGTTGCCATTTTTTGAGTAGATCCTCGTTTTACACGGGGATTATTTCCATGTTACGCAAAAATAAAAATCTATGCAGTAAGACTTAGTATCAGTATTAAAATTGGGGCTAGTTTCCATAGATAGAAAAAATCATTCCGGTCATATATGAATATGTAATAAGTTTAATTTCAAATTATTTTGATGCATGAGCACGATGTGCATAAAAAAACATAAACAATTTTAATGTTTTTAAAGAGTTGTTTATGATAGTCTTTTGCATTCATGAGGTATTTTCCTCTGTAGTTCTTTCTGAGTAGGTCATTAATTCATCCACGGTCACTGGCGTTGAATCTATGGTCGAATCTTCCTTCACTTACAAATCAGAAAGATCATTTGCCATTGTCAAGGAATGCCGCATTAATCAAAACCATTTAAACTAAGACTTAATAGTAGTGTTAAAATAAGGGTGAAGTTCCATTGATAAAGAAAAAAAATCATTCTGGAGATAGATAAATATATCATAAGTTTAATTTTCAATTGTTTTGATACATATGCGCAACGTGCATAAAAAACATAAACAAACTTAATGTATATTCAGTAAGTTACCGCCCTATAGCCAGGGCAAAGGCAAAAAATACATGAAATACACCGCCAGCTCAGTCAATTCCAGCCGAGGACTGCAGTTTCGTGCTTATTAGCACTCATCAGCTCGGCATAGGACTAACTGAGCTGGAGGTGGAAAACCTCTTAAGGAAGCCAAGAGTGCCAAAAAAACTGGTAGCTAACATAGAATTAGCACTGACCAGACGAGTGACCGAAACAATGGTTCGGTTCAACTCGAATATTGCAGGCAAGGCAGGTATATTCAGTAAGTTACCGCCCTATAGCTATAGGGCGAAAAAGCACGAAACTGCAGTCCTCGGCTGGAATTGACTGAGCTGGCGGTGTATTTCATGTAAACTTAATGTATTTTTAAAGAGTCGGTTATGGTAGTCTTTCGCATTCATTAATATTTTTTCTCTGTAATTCTTTGTAGGGCATTAACGCATCCATGATCACTCGCGTTGATCCCGATCTTCTTTCAACAACAAATCAGAAAAACCATTTGCCGTTGTCAAGGTATGGTTCAAAACTTTCAATACGAAAGTTTTTGCTTCTGTCATCGATGTCGGTATCCTCGTTGGTTTTGTCCTCCTTTGTCACTTCTTAAAGATATTCTTCTAGTCCTGAATTGTGCGAGTTTATTAACTCTACTTCAGGGAAAAAGGTCTGCAACCAATTGCGGAAAATGTCTCCGTATTAGCTATGTGCTCGCATATTAGCACCCAAAATGCAGTTTTTTGCATGTTGTCTGGAATCTCATGGATTTCGAAAGAGAGGAAAATTTTATATCTTTGCAGCGCCGCAACCGCGGAAAATAAAATATGATCCGTGTTAAACAAAATAAAAATGTCAAATCTTAAACCGTGTACAATCAAATCCACTTGAAATAAACCGGCTTAAAATGAGGCTCTACTCTACATGGTTATCCTTTTCAGAAAATTTTAGAGAGCAAATTCAAACTATGCTCCAAACGTATAACTTGAAATAACATGGCAATCGTTCCAACTTGTGACGTTTTTATTAAGCTGTTGCCATTTACCAAAACACAATAAGTTATTAGCATGTTTAGCAGCCTTTGAGTATATTTTAACTGGAGTCTACTATGTATAAAGAGCAAAACTATTCTTTGTACACTTGGTTATTTCTTGGGAAATGTTAGCTCGTTTCAGCACGATTTGACAGAATTACTTTTTTCTTTCTCAGATTCCTTTTCCAAGATAGAAAAAAATATTACTATAAATAAACAAATAAATAAAAACTGATGAACACAATTCTGAAACTTTTACGATATGCATTTTAATTCTTTTTCCAAAGAACTCCATTGCACCTTAAAAAATAATCAAATAAAACTCAATCTAGACGCTCTTGCCTTCGCTCTTTATTTATCCCGAACGCACCTATTTGGTTTAATCACTGCGTTGCCACAAACCCCCTCACAAATAAATGCATTTCTGCGTCACGGTCCACTTGATGCGGATTATAACCTCCCCGCTTTCTTTCCCTACCATGTGTCCTAGGATTGCAAGCGCGCGTATATGTGCGGTCCTTTACGTTGCCATGGCAACCATTGTTGCCTTCCAGAGGCTTTTCCAATTAAAAACTGCCCTTGTCCCCACCCCTGCTCAAAATAAATAAATAAATACAAAAAAATTAATCTCTGTCCCCCTTCCCCTTGTGTCTTGGATATTGAAAACTTGGCTGTGTAAAATGATAATAAGTAAAATGAAGGGACTACAATGATGAAGGAAAAAAAATAAAAAAAAAAAAAAAGTTTAAAATATCGGGTGTGCGTTGTGTTTGCTGGGAAAGGAGCCCTTTTTTTTTTTTGTTTATTTTTTAAATTTTGTTTGCGAAGTGACAGATGCATCTGATATGACGTCATCCGCTTCGTAATACACTGATGAAGTTTTAGTCTCGTTTAGAAAGTATGCATTGTATTTGGGTGCAACATAAAAAATTAATTTTACGGGATTTTAACAACTATAAGCTATAAACTATTTCAAAACAAAGATTATTTGTCTTCTATCTATATTATTCATAGGATATTATTTTACTTTTACCTTAATGTAGCTTTATAGTTTATTTCTTGAAGTTATTCTATAGCTTTTAGGCTTGTGCTTGTTGCTTTGACAAATAATTTGTCTCCTTAAATAAGATAATACAAAAAGTTAGTACTGAAGTCAGGATCGAATAGTGCATTATATTTCACCTGTTTTAAATGAATTAATAATTTTCAAACAACAGTTTTATAATGTATTAATGTTATCAGATGATAAATATAATTTTCCAATAAAAAAAAAAAAACATGTGGTGGTTATAAAATGGTGACTGTCTACACGTATTTCGTTTTATTACTTGTACTATTTTTGGATAAATAGTACTTGTCTTTAATCGTTATATTATTACCAGGCAGTTTAGTTACTTCATACGTTTAAATAAAAAGATTAAAAAAAAATCGTTCAGACACAATATGAAGCTATAATATACAGGTACCTCATTTTTCTTAAATATTTTTTTTTAATCTTTGCCCTCACATGTTGCAAACAGGCTAGCTAAATTCCATAATAAACAAAAACTGACTTTAGCCGGTCCATTTATAAACGCTTTGCCATTTCTCGATTGTACCGAACGTTTAACTAACACTTGGACGACTGCAGTCTTTAGTCGTAAGATAGACAAATTTACTAACTACTGTTTCTTAATTTAGTTATAATTTAAATTTGTTCTTATCTAATTGTAAATGTAAACATAGATCTACAATTTTATTTATTAAGCATCAGCTTTTTATCGCTATCATAAAGTTAATTATTAGATAATAATTTGATTGATTATAATAATAATTATTAGACGAATACTATTTACTTGACAATAATTATTAGTATAGTTATGATTGTTTTAAAAAGCGTTCTTTAAAATGGTTCCAAAACAGGACTAAAGGGCTCCGGTGTCGGTGGGAAAATGACTAACTCCGAATTTTGAATATTAGTGCCTCTGAATCTGACTCCTTTACCCTAAATTTAGTCCGACTCTGACTCCGACTTCGTAGTACTGGCAGAGCTGCAGACTCCGATGGAAAATGGCCAACTCTGATTTCTAAACCTCAAAATCAGTCCTAGCACAAAAGATTCCGCCGAACTCC
This sequence comes from Uloborus diversus, assembly GCF_026930045.1. Classification (NCBI taxonomy): domain Eukaryota; kingdom Metazoa; phylum Arthropoda; class Arachnida; order Araneae; family Uloboridae; genus Uloborus; species Uloborus diversus. The sequence goes on from NC_072739.1 coordinate 117,655,971, forward strand.
GAAACACATCAGTGTAACTTACATTAATTGTAAAATGTATGCATCATGTACATATTTGTACATCACTTTTCTCTTACCTAGCTGGTTATACATTATTCAAGAGCGCAAATATATTAAATAATCGTTATTATTAATCTGTATAAATGCACTACCAAATAAAAAGAAAATTATTGCAAAATGTATAAATGTATTTTCATCAACCCACAATTTTTTAAATTCAATTCGCTGCTTCTACTTATTCTTTCTCCACCAGAGGGCATCTCAAAAGCTATTTCTCTAGCAGTTTTCCAAAAACAAATGTCGTTTGTTTTTTCTTCCAAAAAAAAAAATGTTTTGTTCTAGATGTTTTTAAACCAGGTATATTTGTTGAATTTCATTTAATCAACATTATTTTTATGCTGAGAAATTCAATTTTTGAGAATTTATCTTAGCCGATGCAATTGTCAGTCAGTCCACACCGTGATCATCACTCCAAAAGAAAATTATTTCCCCTCGACTGCGTTCTCATGAGCAAGCAATGCATAATAAATACTTAACAAAAAATCGCACTTTTTCTATTCCAAAAATCCTTTTTCCCGAGACTCAAAATTTGCATGTTAGTTGAAAAATAATAAAAACGTTCCTTTTTATGAAGACGTTAAAATAACAATGCAACTAAGCAAAGATGAATCTCTTTTTTAAAGTTGGAAAATGTGATAAGTCAACAATCTGACATGTTGCGCAAGAAAAGAAAATAGAATTGCAAAAAGGAGGGGGAAAAAAGAGTTAGAAAAACAGAAAGAATGTCTAGCTTTAACGTGGTTAGTGGGAAGGGGGTTTGAAAGTGCCTTAACAATGCAAATAATCGAAAGCTTTACACTACTTTTGCGTGACCGCAGTTTTGTCATTGTTGGATAAATATCAGTTTGTATTACTTCGCAACAAACGCATGTTTTTTCCCAAGAAAAAACTTATGAGGAATGGATATAAGAGGTTTTCTTTAGAAATGTGTTTTTGATTCAATTTTTCTTTCTGAAAATGAAATCTTATTTACGAATCGACCATCTTCACTCATCCATTCGTTACGTTTGTTTTTAACCCTTATTTCAATTTTTGCTTCCAGTTTTTGTAATCTTTTTTTTTTCTTTCTTTTTTGTTCTTCTTTTCAAAAAGCATCAAAAGGGCCGTATTTGTTTTACAAGCGGTTGATTTGAAAAGCTTGAGGCGTAATATGAATGCTTTAAGATTATTTTTGTTCTGTATTTGAAAAACTGTGAACACTCATCTAAAATTATCTGAATTTTTGATTCTTTTAATGTAATCACAAGTGCGCTGACTGATTTTTTTCTAACAAAAAATGAAGCGCTATTCTTTAATTCTTTGTAAATAGCAAATTCTTCGCTTTTACTGTAGTAATTAAAATCTTTTTTTTTTTTTTTTTTTTAGTTTTTGAAAAGAAATTCGGCAGTTGAAGTTTTGTGATTTTGCCAGAAAGAATAACTGTCTTGAAAAATATGTAAATGGGAAAACTATACGAAAAATTTCAGTTTCTGTGAATGCTTTTTTACAATTGTTTATTTTTTTAGTTTTAAAGGAAGAATTAAAAACATATTAGAGTTAGTAAAATCATAATTGTTTTGATTAGTTTATGTATCTGAACTAAAATTTGTCCGAAAGCAATACTAATTGAATGAATTGATAAATGTGACAAATAGATTAAGGCCTCCTACGCACGAGGTGATTAGTTGAATCAACTTTTCAGAAAAGGTATTGCGTATGAACTAGTTGACTCTCGTTTTTTGTTGTGTTCGAGCGAGGCAATTTAGTTGAATCAACTTTTCTTCTCAAAAGAAAAGGGTTCACGAAAAATAATAATTTCATGTCTCACATCACTGGACTAAAGCCAAATTAATTCGAGCACCTGCTCCACAGCATTGTCGAAACCGAGTTGACTAATTTACTCGAGTGTAGAGCGAACGCTTGGCAATGTCCTTTTAGTTGATTCAACTTGTTGGGATAAAATGGTAGTGGCACATGTGCCTGGCAAGCCTGATGAGTTGACTCTATTGTGAAGGATACCGGGTGATTTTTTTACTCTTCTACCTGGTTTACACTTTCTGGTAACCGCCTGTTCGAAAGTTGCTTCAACTAAGTGGTCTCGTATGCAGGAGACCTTAGTTCATTCAACTCATCGGGATGAGAATGGTAGAGGCGCATGTGCCTGGTGTGCTGGGAACTAAGTTGCCTTGTGTGAAGACAATGAGGAACGCCAGTCAACTAAATGACGGCAATTTTTTTTCTATAAATAGATTTAACTAACCACCTTTTGTGTAGAAGGCCTTAATCTCTGGGTAAAACGTTCTTATTTTCATCATAAATTCGTCAACTTCTGACATATCGTCACCTCAGAGCAACAGTAAGATATCTAATCCCAGAAATAATACTAAGATATCTTACTATTGCTCTGAGGTGACGATATTTTGAAATAAATATATAAATAATAATTAAGAATTTTGCGCGGAGGAACTACTATTTTTCAAATAATGTCTTGCGATCAGGAATTGGCTTGACATAAGATTTTCCTTAAATCTTATTACGTATATATGGTCTACTCTAGCAAGTAATGATGAAATAATTCATTAGGAAAAATACATTTAATTAGCATTTTCATTGTGCATTGCGTATGATTTAATTGAAAATTATTTTTATGAAATAAAATAAATTCTACTAAATCTAGATCGAACTAATGTTATTTTTTAAAAATATTCTGTTGCAGTATTTTGTCTAAGATGGCATCACATAATGAATTATTTTCCATCCAAATGACATGATTTTCTTCAAATCTTATTGCATATGTTGGTCTACTCTACAA